>NW_012109031.1:387273-387600 GCF_000951045.1 Mandrillus leucophaeus | reverse complement strand
CGTGTTCTCATTGTTCAGCTCCCACTTATAAGTGAGAACTTGCAGTGCTTGGGTTTCTGTTCCTGTGTTAGTTTGCTGATGATAATGGCTTCCGGTAATGGCAGTTTTGAGAGACTTGGGGCCGATAAGGTTAATTGGAGCCAGGTCAAGTGGGGTAGCAAATTAAAACTAGCAAGAGAAAGCCTGACAAGGGGCCGGGCGCGGTGGCTCACGCCTGTAATCCAGCACTTTGGGAGGCAGAGGCGGGCGGATCACAAGGTCAGGAGATCGAGACCACGGTGAAACCTCGTCTCTACTAAAAATCCAAAAAAAAAAAAAAATTAGCTG
>NW_012109031.1:384219-387223 GCF_000951045.1 Mandrillus leucophaeus | reverse complement strand
AGCACCCTTGCTGCATGATCTCAGAGCTTCACCAGGTCCCTGGAAACACCAAGACAGCCATGGTCCATCCCCCACAGAAACCTCAGGGGCAGGGACAAGTCCTGCCAACTCACTGGGCTTACCATTGGCCTATGGTGTAATGAAAATTATTCCCCAGTGGGAGACGGGAGCCTGGATTACTCCCTGGGCACCCACCCAGGTACCCTGGTGCTCCCCACAGCTGCTTCTCATGCCTCCTTTAAATAGGGCCTGTTCACAGAGCCCTTCATATTCCCCCTACACTGCTCCTCATTCTCCCAGGGTCTGTCAGGAGCACCAGTGGCCTTCCTGACATCAGGGATCTCTGGTTCTGCTATTCTCTTGACTGCCCCTCAGCACATGCGTGCACACACACGAACACGTGCATCTGCACACACACACATACACACACAGGCACTGAATACATCTGCACTGGTGCCTTGGAACTGTATCCTCTGCACGGCTTCCCATCTACCCTCCTCCAGCCAGACCCACTTTCTGCAGTTTTCAAATGTGTTTATTCCAAGATATTTTCTACAGAAAAAATTATATGCAGGAGTCAGAGATGTCAAACTGTAAAAAAGCAGAGGAGTTGGGGAAGGAGTGGAGGTGAGGCCGTGATCCCGAATCACCTCCAAAGCCCTCTGGTTAAAAGCATGGGTTCCGGACACAGGCTACCATACAACTTATTATCTCTGTGTGTCAGTGTCCTCATCAGTAAAAGGAGTGACAAAGAGAGTAGATTCCTCCCAGGTTGTTGTGAAAATTAAACAAGTTAATATATGTGAAGGACTTGGGGGGTAATCAACAAGTGGTATTTACTAAATATACTTACTATTATTATTTTGTCTATATTCAAGAAAGTAGCATAATGAGGTGTTACTTGCACCACCTTTCCCCAGAGCAGGTGCAGGAGGGGGTACCTGGAAGATGGTTTCATCTTGAGCAGAAAGGGCAGAACCCCCTTGCCTGTCTCAGAAATGCCGAGTTTTCTACCATCACCTGAGAGTCCCAGGATGAAACTGTGTGTGCAGAAGACAGATCTGAGGGTTAGCCAGCCTCTCTAGTGCTATCTACCCAGGTGTGGCTCCCTTCAGTTAGTATGGAGAGCTGAGGCCTTACCTGAGACATGAGCACAAATGCTCGCCCAACTGATGGGGTTGGTTCCAGCCTGATCCCTGCAGGGAGTCTGTCTAAGACGGTGGTTTGCACAGTGTGCCACGGGGGCCCGCTTGGAAGAACACGTGATGAGATAGAGCAACTGGGGCTCAGGCACCAGCCCAGGAGTTAGCAGCACTGAATTCTAGTCTAGGTGGCGGCGGGTGAGGCCCTTACCTCCTTCTGTAGAGCTGACTTATCTACTGAAGGATGAAAAGAACTCATTTCATGGAATTCTCCTGAGGTTCACAAGAGATAATGGGGACAACGGTAATATATAGATATAAGGAGATGGCAGTTTTGTTTTTGTTGGTTTTTTTTTTTTAAACAATAGTGATCTTCTTTTCTTTTTTAATTCAATTTTATGTTTTTTTTTAAGTTCCAGGGCACATGTGTAGGATGTGTAGGTTTGTTACACAGGTAAACATGTACCATGGTGGTTTGCTGCACCGATCAACCCATCACCTAGGTATTAAGCCCCACTTGCATTAATTATATATCTTGATGCTCTTCCTCCCCTCGCCACAGCGACAGGTCCCAGTGTGTTTTGTTCCCCTCCCTGTGTCCACGTGTTCTCATTGTTCAGCTCCCACTCATAAGTGAGAACTTGCAGTGCTTGGGTTTCTGTTCCTGTGTTAGTTTGCTGATGATAATGGCTTCCGGAAATGGCAGTTTTGAGAGACTTAGGGCCGATAAGGTTAATTGGAGCCAGGTCAAGTGGGGTAGCAAATTAAAACTAGCAAGAGAAAGCCTGACAAGGGGCCGGGCGCGGTGGCTCACGCCTGTAATCCAGCACTTTGGGAGGCAGAGGCGGGCGGATCACAAGGTCAGGAGATCGAGACCACGGTGAAACCTCGTCTCTACTAAAAATCCAAAAAAAAAAAAAAATTAGCTGGGCGCGGTTGCGAGCACCTGTAGTTCCAGCTACTCGGGAGGCTGAGGCAGGAGAATGGCGGGAACCCGGGAGGAGGAGCTTGCAGTGAGCTGAGATCGCGCCACTGCACTCCAGCCTGGGCGACAGAGCGAGACTCCGTCTCAAAAAGAAAAAAAAAAAAGAAAAAAGCCTGACAAGGAGGTGACAGGTGCATCGAAATGAGAATCAGGCAACTTGCTCCTAACAAACCATGTGGCCAGCAGCAGGCACACCCCAGGCCTCTCTTTTTTCATCAATAAAATCGTATGAAATCCGGTGTCATGAGGGAGTGCTCCCATATCAGCAACACGCTCCCCCACCACCATTATAATGCACTCTCCTTGATCCAGCACCCTCGAGGTCTCTTCTGAGACATACTCTCCTGGTTCCTCCTGCGTCCTCTGAAGGCAGGAGTTTGCCATTGGAATTGCTGATACTGAACTAAGTATCCTGGCTTAAGTGAGGGTGACAGGGTCCTACAGCAGTAGAGGGAGGTGACAGAACTTAACCATTAGAAGCAAGGTGGCCTCACAACATACCAGGCAGCAAGATTAGGCTGGCTGCAGGGGAGTGTGTCCCGCAGGGATCTACAGAGATGGCTAAAGAGCATGGTGCTCCTAGGAACAAGATATACAGGCATCTCCTTCAGAAGGAATTTAGCCTTGCCCACAGAGAGGTCTGGCCTCTGCCCTGGGCTTCTGCAGGTCATGTCTAAGCCCTGGAAATATCATCCTTAAGAAGAGTGTCCTTGTTTTCCTGGAGTTTAGAACCACTCCAGAAAGCCCAGCAATGTGATTGATGGTGGAGGCTTTGAGTCACATGTTATCAGCTTAACCTCTGGAGGGCTGGAGACTGAGGTCAGTCACACAGGCAGTGTACCAAACGGTTTTCATAAAAACTCTGGTCACCAAAGCT
>NW_012109031.1:379103-380894 GCF_000951045.1 Mandrillus leucophaeus | reverse complement strand
AAAAAAAAAGAAGGCATAGGCCGGGCACGGTGGCTCATGACTGTAATCCCAGCACTTTGGGAGGTCGTGGTGGGTGGATCACTTGAGGCCAGAAGTTCAAGACCAGCCTGGCCAACATGGTGAAACCCCACCTCTCAAAATACAAAAATTAGCCGGAGGTGATGGCTCACACCTGTAATTCCAACTACCTGGGAGGCTTAGGCATGAGAATCGCTTGAACCAGGGAGATGGAGGTTGCAGTGAGCTAAGGTTGAGCCACTGCACTCCAGCCTAGGTGACAGAGGGAGACTCCCATCAAAAAGAAAAAAAAAAAAGAAGAAAGAAAGGAGGATAATCCCATGACATGAGGCTCAAAGATGGAGGAATTTACAGAGGTGTAAGGAACAATGGGGAAATGGTCTAAACATGACCCTGGTGTTTAAGATGAATGCTGACCCTGTTGCCTGGCCCGAAGGGTTTGGAGGACTTAAAACTGGGAAGAAATAGCAACACCCAGTGGAGAGGCCACAAGAAGATGGGCATCTTGTGGGGAGGACCAGCCACTGCATCATTTTCATTTCTGCATTTTCATTGCCCGGCAGAGTACAAGGCTCATAGACAAGCATCACTAACTGTCTCCTCCCTGCCCTTCATCTGATGCTCCTTATCCAACAATGACCACCCCAAAAGCATGGACCTGAATCAGCTGGACTTGTAGCCAGTTCCATGTGTTTTGGAAGGATTTCCCCACTGACCCAAGACTGACTCTTTTGCCTTTGCATCCCCAGTGCCCAGCCAGAAGCTGGCATTCAGCAAACCACATGTCAGACAGAGACAACAATATCCGCTCACACTGATCCCAACGAGCAGACACAGGAGCAAGGCCAGAGCTGCAGGGGCCAGGCCAGAAGACAGGGGTCTAGTGCTCATGCCACTGCTGCTCCTTTCTACTCATGAGAGTGGTGCAGAGAGCAAGTGCCCATCTGGCCTCTGGCAAGGCCCCAGGCAAGAGTTCCAGTTTACACCCCGATCTAGGGTCATCAAGCTAGGCAGGATGCGTGCTCCCAGGTGTGTAAGCACAGGTGAATCTCAAACCCCAACAACCAAAAGAGAAGAATGACCCAGTCAGGACTCAGGGCACTGCGGGGAGCATTCTGGACGCAGACATCTGCTAGGGAGCACTTCTGCATCTAGTGGAGCATCTACAAAGCAGTTAATGAATAACTTCCTGTTCTGTCTTTTTTTTTGTTTTTTTGGTTTTTTTTTGAGACGGAGTCTCACTCTGTCACCCAGGCTGGAGTGCAGTGGCTGGATCGCAGCTCACTGCAAGCTCCGCCTCCCGGGTTCACGCCATTCTCCTGCCTCAGCCTCCCGAGTAGCTGGCACTACAGGCGCCCACCACCTCACCCGGCTATTTTTTTGTATTTTTTTAGTAGAGACGGAGTTTCACCGTGTTAGCCAGGATGGTCTCGATCTCCTGACCTCGTGATCCACCCGTTTAGGCCTCCCAAAGTGCTGGGATTACAAGCTTGAGCCACCGCGCCCGGCCCCTGTTCTGTCTAAGACGCACACAGCCAAGGAAAAGGAGGAAGTATCTTGTGGGAGTAGATGCTTTATTGTTCATGGGGGTCTCCAGAGGCCCCTGGGTGGGGCGGGATGACTGGCTCCCCCCGAAACAAGGCACCGCTCCATGCATTATCTTGTGGTAGTCTATGGATACATCCCCCAGCAAGGAAAGAAACTCAGAATAATTAATCTTCTTATCCTTATTCTCATCTTTTTTCTCAAAGGCAGTGGACAAGTAATCTGTGT
>NW_012109031.1:374530-376583 GCF_000951045.1 Mandrillus leucophaeus | reverse complement strand
AGGACAGTGCAGTTCCCATTTCCTGCACTTTCCAAAGAACCAGAAAATGACCTTTGCTCATGCCTGTGGGCATCTGACAGTAAACCCCCATCACCTTCCAATGCAAGAGAAAGCTGTGTGCTGGCAACGCACTAAGAGGCGCCCTCTAAAGCCTTTTTGAATCTGAGGCCAAGGCCAGGGGCTGAGCCCCGTGTCCAGGGGGTGACTGAGAATTTGCAGGTTGTAATAGGGAGTGAGGGAGCTTTGGTTGCTCAATACCTTACCCAGGTAGGGGCAGATCATCTCACCAGGGCTATGATGTGTGGAGGTCCCAGGCCTGGGGCTTCAAGGAGCCTCCAAGGCATTCTCAGGGGACTCTTAGCCTTCTGTGGGGGCAGACTTGGGGAGGGAATTCAGTACCCCAGACCCCAACAGGAGGATGAATCCAGGGAGGAAGAAGACAGGGAAGGTCCTGTGCTCAGGACCACACAGGATCCTGTGTGCTCAGGATCTCCTGTGACCACAGGAGTTGTCACAGGAGATCCCAAAGGAGCAACGGACAGGTCTGGTCCAGCCACCTGGTTGTACAGATGCGGGCTCTCGGGCGCGAGTGAAGGTCACTCAGCCCGGCTGGTGGCAGAGCTGGGCCTAGACTCAGGCTCCTGAGTCGTCATCCACAGTCCTCTTTCCTCCTACAGGAGAAAGTGAATGGCAGGCCAGACACTGGGCACTGCTAGAAAAGGCAGAGAGGTAGGTGAGACTTATCGGAACTGGGACGCGTCATGAGGAGAAGGATGAGTGATATTTGTGTGTTTGGACAAAGAGCAGTCTCTTTATAAGGCTCAGCCTGGCTCTTCCCAGGGGCTGGGAGGTCTAGAGCCACCTCTCCCATCTGTTTTTTGGAGCTTTGCCCACATCAGATGGTTGGGACACACCCAGGAGACTATGCTTAGGGTTTCTGGCCAGAATCTCAGGTCACCAGGTCCTACACCACCCCCAGAGATGTCACCTGAAGCCTTCTCTGTTCCAACCTAATCCAGGTCTGGGGCAGCCAGTGGATGTGTCAGATTAGGACAGGGAATGGGAGAGAGAACACTAGGACTCTGGATCAAAAAAGGATGGAATTTCAGATCCCTGCTGTACATGAGTTTCTCTTTAGTCCTCACAACACTCTGAGGTAGGTACTGCTATCCCCAATTTAGGAAAGAGGGAATTGAGATGTTAAGATTAAAGAAACATCCCAAGTTTACTCAGCTAGGTTCCCTCAGCCATTCTGAGCTGAGTCATAGACCCAATCATTCAATCTACATTTAATGAGAGGCAAAGCACTCGCTTTTCTTTATGTTGAAGATATAACAGTGCATTTTTTAAAAAAGGGGTGGGGGACTCAGCTCACCTCAGGATGCTCACATTTTAGAAGATAAGAAGAAACGAGGCTGAGCAGGGTGACTCATGACTGTGGCCCCAGCTACTTGTGAGGCTGAGGCAGGAGGATCCCTTGAGCCCAGGAGTTTAAGGCTACCGTGAGCTATGATCATGCCACTGCACTCTAGCCTCAGGGAACGAATGACACCCTGTCTCAAAAAGAAAGAAGGAAAAAAAGAAAGAAGAAAGAAGAAAGAAAGAAAGAAAAGAAAGAAGAAAGGGAGAGAGAAAGGAAGGAAGGAAGGAAGGAAGAAAACATAGAAAAAGAATAAAATAGAACCTGTAGGTGCTAAAAGATGTACAGTGAGGCTGTGTCGGCCCCAAGAAGAGAGCAGAAACTTCAGGGAGGAGAGGCCGACACAGGAAAACCCAGCTGGAGGTGGTGCCTGAGTGAAGGCTGACACCTGATCACCAGCCAAAGGAAGTGAAAACCGACCCAGATCCCAGCCATGAACAAACGTTCAAGGGCAGAAAAACACATCATGTCAGGACTGAGACAACTGTAACTAAAAAAGAAAATAAAATCATAAAAATTTAAAACCCACGGTTCGTGTCTGGGTATGAGGAGAAGGATGCATGAGGCCAGCACTGATTGTGGCCAGCTCAGTACTCAGGCCCTTTTCAGAGCTCACTGTTCCCCAGTTTTGCT
>NW_012109031.1:374176-374480 GCF_000951045.1 Mandrillus leucophaeus | reverse complement strand
TCAGAGCTCACTGTTCCCCAGTTTTGCTTCAGTGTTTATACTGTCCAGGGCCAGGAGGTGAGTCCCACATGGTCTGAGCCACTCCTGACAGTCCTGTTCCTGCTCTGCCTGCCCCGCTGCCAACTAAGACTGACCGTGTGTCCCACTCAGTTCCGGCCACAGAAACGGAGTTCTGCTGGGTGGGACGCCTGGAAACTGCTTTCCTGGCTGAAGGGGACTGGGGCTGTTGGGGACAGGGACAGCTGGCCTAGCCCTGTGCTCCTCCCCTGCTCCCATGGCAGGGACCCTGGTGCTGGGCACTGAG
>NW_012109031.1:364031-372577 GCF_000951045.1 Mandrillus leucophaeus | reverse complement strand
CTGCATGAGTGGGCAACGGAGCAGCTGGAACAGTGAGCACTACCCGGGAGGAAGTGAAGGCATGGACCCCAAATCACTAGCCTGACCCAGAGCCATGGAGGAGGCTGAGGAAGACCTGTGTAAAGTGTAGATCTGGGCAAAGGAGCAGAACCTCCAGTGAGTCTCAGAACTGGCCAGAGGCCTCAGGCTGTGAAGCCTGGCCATGTTCCACCACCCTCCCAGAGCATGGTGACCCTGCCCAGCAATTCCCACCAGATCCCCAGGGCCTGAAGGATCTGCCCCACCCAGACAACTCATCCTGAACCTTCTGTTCCATCGCCAGGCACATGAGGCTGTGCGGTAAAAGTGATAGGACCATGGGTTAGAGCAGAGACGAGGGATTTGCTGAGCCCCCAGGACTGTGACCTTGAGTCTCTGGGAAGGGAATATTGTTTCTGTTCACCCAATCAGGAATAATAGCTAATAACAAAAGAGCCATGTACCAAGCGCTGCCTAGAAAACTCTCGTCAATCCCTTGGATGCAGATCAAAAGTCACTGCGATGGTAGAATCTTCCCTGATTTCCTCAAACAGAGGTTTTGCTGGGACCCCAGGTTCCAACAGCACATTCACATCTCTCGCTGCGCCCTCTCACGTGGCGGTTCTGGAGTGACCTGCCTGCCATCCCTGGATGAGTCAGGAGCACAGGGTGCCAGTCCCAGGCCCACAAGTCATCCTTTGTGTGGCCTGGCTGGAGGTGGCACCTAGCTCTCTGTGCCTTAGGCCTTATGTATCAATGGAGGCAGCTATTCCTACTTCCCAGAATTCTGAGGATCACAAGAGCCTGTCAGTGAGAAAGTGCTTTGTGAGGTAGAGAGTATTGCATAAGTGTGAAGAGACGGCATTGCTACTGACATGCTCAAGTGACATCTGTGACTCAGCTGCCCGAGTGACATCTGTGACTCAAATGCTCGAGTGACATCTGTGACTCAGGTGCCCGAGTAACATCTGTGACTCAGGTGCTTGAGTGACATCTGTGACTCGGAGTTTGAAATCCCCACTCCCCGGTGTAACCAGTTTACAGCAGTGGGGGTGGTATTGTGGTTACAGCTTCCTCGGCTGTAGCAGTGGTTGGGTCAAAAGATGTGTCCATTAGATGCCATGGGGGAGGGAAGACAGGCTGTTCCTGAGGGCAGAGCCTCATTCAGGAAAGAACATTCCCTACCTTACCCATCCCCATGGTGCCCGGCCCTCAGGTAGACCTCAGGTAAACCCTCCTGAATCACCCTCAGCCAAGGCAATGTTCAGTTCCAGCTCCTTCTCCCCACAGCTGAGCCCCTTCCCAGGTGCCCACCCCACACCTGCTATTCCATCCGATGGCTGCTCATTAGCCTTCCTGCAAATTCACTCACCTGGGTCTGCCCTTTTCCTCCTCCTAGGAATCCCCCTCTTCTCTAGACACTGCCTTTTGCTAGCTTTACTGCCTCTATCCATGCAGGCTCTTCTTGACAATTCTGCTGTCTCATGTGGATCCCTGGCTTCCTGGATCCTTTCTCACTCTTCTTGACTTACTCCCTCATTTTGCTGGAAAACATTCCCCAGTAACTTCCAGAGTAACAGTAATTGCTAGGTGTGATGATTAATTGTATGTTCAACTTGGCTTGGGGACCAATATAATTCTGGATGTGTTGGTGAAGGTGTCTTTTGGATGAGATTAAGATTTAAATCAGTAGATTTTGAGTAAAGATGATTACCCTCCATAATGTGGATGGGCCTCAGCCAATTAGTTAAAGGCCTGAAAAGAAAAAAGACTGACCTGTCCCAAGGGAATTCTGCCAGGAGACTGCCTTGGACTTGAACTACAGCTCTTCCCACGCCAGCTGCCACTTGAGGCAAGGAGTTGCCAGGGGTAACCGGGGTTGCTGCTCACTGCTCACCCCCACCTCTGCGGCCTCAGCTGATCAGCCTCACCTTTGTTCAGCACTAGGTGCTTGTCTCCCTGTCTGTCTTTGTCCTCCTTGTCTCTCTCTCCCAGTCCAGACCTGGATAGAGATTAAATTTTTCTTGTTTGTATGTTTTTCTCTGCACAGAACAAAAAGGGTACAGATTACTTGGACAGTGTCTTTGAGAAAAAGGACAAGAATGAAGATAAGAAGATTCACTTTTCTGAATTTCTTTCCTTGCTGGGGGATGCAGTTACAGAATGCCACAAACAGAGCCATGGAGCAGAGCAATGTTCCAAGGGAAGTCAGTGAACCAGCCCCAGGGGCCTCCAGAGACCTCACAAACAATAAAATGTCTTTTTCTACCAGACACTTGGTCTCTTACACCTTCTTTTTGGGTGTCATGTGTTGACAAATGGACAAGTGCTGGCTCTCACTTTTGTAGATTCTCACAAGGGGGTTCAGCACAGCTGACACTCACTCCAGAGAGGTCTCCCTGGGTTTCCCCCAGGCTCACCTCTGCTCCCCAACCCCCAAAGGCATCCAGCTTGCTGGCACCAAGGTGCACCTGCTGCCGTCAGCACAGCCACAGTGAGGCTCAGGTGAGGGAGCTGGGTCCTCAGGGAACCCTGTCACCCAGGCGTTTTGTCTGTGTTTGAGAGTTAGGGGAGGGGTGCCCTGGGAGGTCCATCACTGAGCTGGCTGTTGAGGGCACAGCAGGGGGAAGGCGCAGATGCTGATTCTCCCACCCCCCACTTAGTTTCCCACCCCTCCCTGCTGTTGTTCCTTAGGGTCATGGAGGAACCTGCTCTCTACTCTCATGCTGAAAATACATCCTGGACAAAAGCTGGTGCCTTTCCCCAAGGGCCAGCGGGACAGCTTTCTGTGGGTCATGGTCATGGATGGGAAGAAGCAGCGGGGTCTTGAGCACTATATCCCTGTGGTACGGCCCAGCCTTCTGAAGCCCATGGATGTGTGTGTGCACACGCGTGTGCCTGCAAAGTGTGTGGTGTGTGTGCATGAGGGGGAGAGAGAGAGAGAGAGAGAGAGTAATTCAGTACGGGATGAGAGAGCCATCCCATAGAGTCTCTCATCTTGAGAAGGGAGAAATGTGCACTGTGAAGACAGAGGTGAGTGAACAACTCAAGGTTTGAAGGCTGAGGCTGTTCCCCAGCAGGCAAGTAAAAGGGCAAGGTGGACTGAGGCCAACAGGAATTGTGTCCTTACTTCTGGGTGCTGGAGGGAGTCTTCTCTGAGTGAGATGCACGAAAAGCAACTTAAGCTTTTGTCCAGGTAAAGGGGGAAGGGAGAAACAATCAACTTCTGAGGGAGACTTTACTCAGGGTCACACACTGTGCTGAGCGCTGAGGATGCAGAAATAAGCACAGCGTAGGGCTGCCTGCCTGGAGTGCTGGCTCTGTCTGGAGACCGCCAGTCTTTTGTGGCCTTTTCACTGGGGTGGAGGGAGGTCGAGGGCTCTCCTTAGACTCCAGCCTGAAGGAGCCAGGAGGCAGGCAGGGTCAGCATTCTCCTCTATCCCCAGTGCCACTTCCAGGCCCTGTCACGTGCACTCTCCTCTCAGCACCGCTCCTTGAGGCTCATGTTGTTGGGCCGTTTCACTCTTATCCTCCTGGTCACACCCACCCTCCAACCTGACCCACAGTTCCTTCTCCATCCCATCAAGAAGATGTGCATGGGAGTAAGGTCACCATCTTCAGCTCACAAATGCTCTCTGTCCATCTGTTGCTCGTCTCTACTTGGGGTTGCCTTCCCTCTGGACTTTGTCACTGTTCGAGACTGTTTCTTTCTGATACCCTACTCTCCGGCTACTGCTGTCTACCTCTGCTGCCTCTTCTCTTCCAACTTCTGTTTTCCCTATTCTTTGAGTGAGTCAGGACCTCTGTGTCTAAACTTCTTCCTTTTCACTCTTTCTGTCAGCCTCTGCTGGTGTCATCACCTTCCTTAGCAGCCTGCTTTGCATGACCCACTGTTGCAGCTTAACTCTGCCCTGAGCTTCCTTCACCCGTCTTGCAATGCCCTAGTCTGGAACCAGCCCTATATTTTGCCTCCTCTCTTCCCCCACCCAGGTGCTGATCCCTGATAGGTAATTCTGTGCCAGGGGCCGAGGCTGGTCTCCTGCCTGCTCCTTGATCCTATTTCTCTCTGAAGTCCCACTGTTAACTAAGCTTGTGGGATGTGCCCAAGGACTTCCAAATCACACGAGCACTCCTGCTTTCCCAGGCTTCTGTTAGGGCTGCTCACTCTCTCTCCACTGCCTGAAATTTCTTTTCTAGACTTGTCTGTCTAGGAGCATCTTGTTCCAATTCTAAACTTTGATGTCATCTTCTCTGTGGTGATAGTAGTTGGAGGTGACCCCAAGCCTGTGACTATCTATATTGTACTTTATGCTTATTTCTATTTCTAGCATCCATAACACTTTTTTTCACTTGGTCTCTTCTAGACTGTGAGTCTCTAGAAGGCATAAACTGTGCGCACCACTGAATCCTCAGCACCTAGAGGCTTGCGTGGCACAGAGTGGGTGCTCATTAATTGTTGATTGATTTATGGGTAAGAACCTTATACCAGGGTGATCAGGAGTTCAAAAAGCCACCTGGGTAATCCATAGACTCACTAAAATGGGTACTTATAGCTGCAGGCACTGAAACTTGAGTGGGAACCAGGAAACTGGAGCCAATTAGATAAGAGCTGGGTGAAGGTTTCAAGGGTTTTGGGCTTCAGGTGGCTCACAGGTGGTTTATTATGTTAGAGAGTGAGAAAGGATTCAGGAAGCCAGGGATCCATGCAGAAGAGTGGAAGGATCCAGGAAGCAGTTGCCTAGGGAGAATTAAAGTGTAAGAGCTCTATTAGGGGAAAGGCCTGTGAAAGATAAGGTGGAAGGGGAGCAGAATGGAGGAGGGTGAGCCAGAGACCCTGCAGCCCTGAGATGGGATGGAGGGAGGATTGGGCAGGAGGAGCCTGAGATGCCAGTGCAGCTCTGAGATGTTCTGCACCAGGGCCAAGGAATGGCCCACCTGTGGTGTCCTCGCTGTGCCCAGCACTGACTGGGATCTGCCTAGAGGGCCCTCGTGAAAAGGCTGCAGTGGATCCCAGCTACACTCTTAGCTGAAGGGGCATCTGAGCAGAGAACCTCACTGGCTGCCATAAGGGATGACAGAGGGCAGGAAGGATCCCTGGCTGGGGCTGGTGTCCTCACAAGTGCACAGAGTAGGGGCAGCTGAGGGTGGGACAGACGGTAGGGTGAGGGCAGAGAATAGCCCCCCAGGAAGAACCTGCAGGAATCATAGCTGTGGAGGGAGTAGATGAAGGAGGGTGGAGTCTGGGATACCACAGGGCAGAAAAGAAGGATAGGTGGTCTGAAATAACTTACCTCCTATATTAGGGTTCTCCAGAGAGACAGAACCAATAAAGGGTATGTGTGTGTGCATGAGCAAACACCAACCCCCTCCCCACTGACATACACACTCTGCAGTAAACACACATTCCAGAGAGATTGATTTTGAGGAATTAGCTCATGTGATTGGGAGTAAGGTAAGGCAAGCCCAAGACTGCAAGCTAGGCGAGAAGGCTGGAGCCCCAGGGAAGAGCTGTAGTTCAAGTCCAAGGCAGTCTCCTGGCAGAATTCCCTTGGGACAGGTCAGTCTTTTTTCTTTTCAGGCCTTTAACTAATTGGCTGAGGCCCATCCACATTATGGAGGGTAATCATCTTTACTCAAAATCTACTGATTTAAATCTTAATCTCATCCAAAAGACACCTTCACCAACACATCCAGAATTATATTGGTCCCCAAGCCAAGTTGAACATGCAATTAATCATCACACCTAGCAATTACTGTTACTCTGGAAGTTACTGGGGAATGTTTTCCAGCAAAATGAGGGAGTAAGTCAAGAAGAGTGAGAAAGGATCCAGGAAGCCAGGGATCCACATGAGACAGCGGAATTGTCAAGAAGAGCCTGCATGGATAGAGGCAGTAAAGCTAGCAAAAGGCAGTGTCTAGAGAAGAGGGGGATTCCTAGGAGGAGGAAAAGGGCAGACCCAGGTGAGTGAATTTGCAGGAAGGCTAATGAGCAGCCATTGGATGGAATAGCAGGTGTGGGGTGGGCACCTGGGAAGGGGCTCAGCTGTGGGGAGAAGGAGCTGGAACTGGACATTGCCTTGGCTGAGGGTGATTCAGGAGGGTTTACCTGAGGTCTACCTGAGGGCCGGGCACCATGGGGATGGGTAAGGTAGGGAATGTTCTTTCCTGAATGAGGCTCTGCCCTCAGGAACAGCCTGTCTTCCCTCCCCCATGGCATCTAATGGACACATCTTTTGACCCAACCACTGCTACAGCCGAGGAAGCTGTAACCACAATACGACTCCCACTGCTGTAAACTGGTTACACCGGGGAGTGGGGATTTCAAACTCCGAGTCACAGATGTCACTCGGGCAGCTGAGTCACAGATGTTACTCGGGCAGCTGAGTCACAGATGTCACTGGAGCATGTCAGTAGCAATGCCATCTCTTCACACTTATGCAATACTCTCTACCTCACAAAGCACTTTCTCACTGACAGGCTCTTGTGATCCTCAGAATTCTGGGAAGTAGGAATAGCTGACTCTATTGATACATAAGGCCTAAGGCACAGAGAGCTAGGTGCCACCTCCAGCCAGGCCACACAAAGGATGATTTGTGGGCCTGGGACTGGCACCCTGTGCTCCTGACTCATCCAGGGATGGCAGGCAGGTCACTCCAGAACCGCCACGTGAGAGGGCGCAGCGAGAGATGTGAATGTGCTGTTGGAACCTGGGGTCCCAGCAAAACCTCTGTTTGAGGAAATCAGGGAAGGTTCTACCATTGCAGTGACTTTTGATCTGCATCCGAGGGATTGACGAGAGTTTTCTAGGCAGCGCTTGGTACATGGCTCTTTTGTTATTAGCTATTATTCCTGATTGGGTGAACAGAAACAATATTCCCTTCCCAGAGACTCAAGGTCACAGTCCTGGGGGCTCAGCAAATCCCTCGTCTCTGCTCTAACCCATGGTCCTATCACTTTTACCGCACAGCCTCATGTGCCTGGCGATGGAACAGAAGGTTCAGGATGAGTTGTCTGGGTGGGGCAGATCCTTCAGGCCCTGGGGATCTGGTGGGAATTGCTGGGCAGGGTCACCATGCTCTGGGAGGGTGGTGGAACATGGCCAGGCTTCACAGCCTGAGGCTTCTGGCCAGTTCTGAGACTCACTGGAGGTTCTGCTCCTTTGCCCAGATCTACACTTTACACAAGTCTTCCTCAGCCTCCTCCATGGCTCTGGGTCAGGCTAGTGATTTGGGGTCCATGCCTTCACTTCCTCCCGGGTAGTGCTCACTGTTCCAGCTGCTCCGTTGCCCACTCATGCAGGAGGAAGAGTCACGGGCTGGGAGTCAGGTCTAGACCAAGCTGTGCCACCCTGAGCTGTGTGATCTTGGACGAGACACACCCCTCTCTGGGCCTCAGCATCTCCACGTGTGCAATGAGGGTCAGGATTGGATGATCTCCTATCACACTTAGCTCTGACATTTGAAGACTCTCTGAGTCTGCAGTCTGGGGACATACAGGTGACACTATCTCTGGGGGGAGCCATAGACAGAGCCACAGGGCTCTGGGATGTCAGAGCACCGCTCACTGCAGGAATCTCTCTCCTTTTAGGTGTTAGGTGAGCTTTAAGAGAAGAGCCAGTTCTTGATATGCTCCCTTGCCAGTTTTGCTCTGCATGGGGTTAGCCCATCTGTGTTCCCTCCTGTCGAGGCTTTGTTGAGGTCCTGAGCTTCTATGACCCAGGCATCCTGCTGACACTTGGGATCCACCACTACTCTCCAGCCCACATACAGCCAACCTGGGCTTGAACAGAGGATGGGCTGCTGCACCATCGTCCTTCCCCTGGAGAGGGAGGGTAACTTGCAGGTGCTTTCTTCTCCCAGCTCCAGGAATGTGCTTAACACCGAAGAGAAGTGAGGACCAGAGACCCAGCAGCTTCCTGCTGTAGTTGACCCTCTCAAGTGTCTCCATAGGCCATGGGATAAGTGATCTAGGACTCTTCTACCATAGGATGGTTCTTTATACCGAGGTGGGGCCACCCAGAGGGTGTCAGACACGTGCCCCGGATTTGAGGGTCACCTGTGCTGTTTGTCCTCCTAGAAAGTGACAGGATAAGAGAGAACCACCCTTCTGTACTATGAGGCAGTCCCTGGAGCTGTGTCCTGATGGGTGGAGGGCGGGTCAGCCGCTCCCTCGCGACTGGGTTCCTCTCCCTTGGCTTCATTCTCTCCTCTCATGGCCTGAGCACCTCTTAGTGTCTGGCCTCCTGCTCAGTTCTGGGACAGGAGAATGATGCTCCACACCAAAGCTGAGGCAGGAACCGTCAGGCTGGGGGACCATAAGAACGCTTTAGTGGAGCAGGTGACAGAGCAGAGGACAGGGTGAAGGCCAGATGAATGCTATTGTTCTTGGCTAGGAGCCAGAGGAGGGCTCGTGTGACATGCAGGGTGTGTACAGGGATTTGATGAGAGCTGACACTATCTGATAGACTGCCCTGTGCCCAGCACCAGGGTCCCTGCCATGGGAGCAGGGGAGGAGCACAGGGCTAGGCC
>NW_012109031.1:355969-359101 GCF_000951045.1 Mandrillus leucophaeus | reverse complement strand
CATCTCTGGGGGTGGTGTAGGACCTGGTGACCTGAGATTCTGGCCAGAAACCCTAAGCATAGTCTCCTGGGTGTGTCCCAACCATCTGATGTGGGGAAAGCTCCAAAAACCAGATGGGAGAGGTGGCTCTAGACCTCCCAGCCCCTGGGAAGAGCCAGGCTGAGCCTTATAAAGAGACTGCTCTTTGTCCAAACACACAAATGTCACTCATCCTTCTCCTCATGACACTTCCCAGCTCCGATAAGTCTCATCTACCTCTCTGCCTTTTCTAGCAGTGCCCAGTGTCTGGCCTGCCATTCACTTTCTCCTGTAGGAGGAAAGAGGACTGTGGATGACGACTCAGGAGCCTGAGTCTAGGCCCAGCTCTGCCACCAGCCGGGCTGAGTGACCTTCACTCGCGCCCGAGAGCCCGCATCTGTACAACCAGGTGGCTGGACCAGACCTGTCCGTTGCTCCTTTGGGATCTCCTGTGACAACTCCTGTGGTCACAGGAGATCCTGAGCACACAGGATCCTGTGTGGTCCTGAGCACAGGACCTTCCCTGTCTTCTTCCTCCCTGGATTCATCCTCCTGTTGGGGTCTGGGGTACTGAATCCCCTCCCCAAGTCTGCCCCCACAGAGGGCTAAGAGTCCCCTGAGAATGCCTTGGAGGCTCCTTGAAGCCCCAGGCCTGGGACCTCCACACATCGTAGCCCTGGTGAGATGATCTGCCCCTACCTGGGTAAGGTATTGAGCAACCAAAGCTCCCTCACTCCCTATTACAACCTGCAAATTCTCAGTCACCCTCTGGACACGGGGCTCAGCCCCTGGCCTTGGCCTCAGATTCAAAAAGGCTTTAGAGGGCTCCTCTTAGTGCGTTGCCAGCACACAGCTTTCTCTTGCATTGGAAGGTGATGGGGGTTTACTGTCAGATGCCCACAGGCATGAGCAAAGGTCATTTTCTGGTTCTTTGGAAAGTGCAGGAAATGGGAACTGCACTGTCCTATGTTTCTGCCTGGGACTGCAGGCCAGCCCAGACTGAGTATTGGCTGGAGGATCTGCTTTGGGAAGTCAGAACTTTTTATTTAAATAATGTCCAGCCTTGGTGATTCAGAGGGTGCAGATAATTCCCAAGAGCAGACATGAAGTGACCCCCACCTCACTCCCACCCCATCCGGCAGCTTAAGAACCAGAGAGTTATTTCTGTTCTTTTTAACAGAGGCTAGCTGTGGTCACCCGTGCCTCTTTCACATTCCTCTGAGGGTCTAGGAAGGGCCCCCTGTGCTCGGGACAAGGCTGTGTTTCCTGCTCACACTCATGTCCGTGCTCACATGTGCACCTGGAGCCTGCATGCACTGTGTCATGCAGGGCTTGCACTTGAGTCAAGGTGGGGCCCATGGTGTCTGGTTCCTGAAGCAGCCCAGGAGGGTCGGAGACCAGATCACCAAGGCCATTGTCCTGCCCCCGTGACTCTCACCCCGGCTGTGAAGCTGGAGGAGATGGATTTGGTGCTGTTTGAGTAGTGGGGTCTGCCATGTGCTGACTGTGGCTGGGGGTCCCTGCTCAGGGTTTAGTTCTTCCACGTGTTGTTGGCCCCTGTGTCTCCCTGATTCTCCCTCTCGCAAGCACTGCCCACAGCTGGGCTTCTGCTTGTTTCCTCTTCTCCTGTTGCTCCCTGGTCTGTGTGAGCCTAGATCCCAGGTATGGCCCTACCCTCCTCTTTGGAAGCAATTTATCCCACCACACAGAGAAACACAGGTTTCTCTGGTCCACCTTAGCCTTGTCCTCATTTGCTCCTAAACCCCTTCTCATCTTCTTAATATCAGTCATTCACTAGAGAAGGAAAAAAATCCTTGTTTTTATTTCCTGAAGGCTTTTTGAAAGCAAAGATGAGCATCCTTCCACGTGAGAAAGTCATGTTGGACATAGTTGTGATGTTTCACCAATACAGTGGATATGATGGTATGATTGACATGCCAGGTCTGGTGAACTTGATGAAGGAGAATTTCTCCAACTTCCTCCGTGGCTGTGTGGGTGGGGACTCTGCCTGTCCTGGCCTGGGAGGGCATTCATATTTGTGCAGGGCAATGAAGTAGTGATTCTTGGAGAGGTCCCGTGTGTTGTGACATGTCTGAGGAGTCATGTCTGGGAGCTGAATTCACTATTTTTATTGGGTAATTCTCAGTCTGATATGCCTCACTGATCCATCTGTCCCAGCCCTAGGCAGGACCAGCCCTGTGGAGAGACTAACCATTCAGGGGCTGGATACTGGAGCTGAGAATCAGACATGCTGGGCTCCTGTCCTGCCATTGGGCCCCCTGCCGTGTGACCTGGAGAGGTTGCACACATATTCTGGCCATTTATTTCTTCTGCCCAACGTAACCTCATCCCTCTGTGAGGGTCACTTCTCTGGGTTCAAGTGGAGCCTTGTCAAGATGGAACTCAATGGAAATGAGAATATTGATAACATGAGCACCATCCTTTACATTTGGCTGAGCTCATTCATATACTGGGTTTTATTTCACTGTTTGAATGCATCACTCTTATTAGCAAAACATAACAGAGAGAATAGAGCACTGTGTCCTAAAGAAAGGGAACCTGGCACTTAACAGTTGGAATGGGAAAGAAATGGAATGGGAGAAGAGTCGACATGTAAGAGAAGGAAGGCGGTCAGCCTGTGCTGGGCCCCTGGGGAGAATGGAGACAGCGCCTGTACAGGTGGGTAGGTGAGTGGTTCTGCGGGTCTGTGGCTGATGAAGGTTCCTCACTTTTTACCAGTGTGGTTCCTGGCGGAGCCTGCCGCAATCCCTGTGTTTTCCTCATGGAGTCACTCAATGGAGAACTCCTCAGGAACAACCCAGCATTGCTGCTCTCTGTCTTCCACCCACTCCTGTCCCACTTACCCGCTTGCCATGTTCATACCACAGGATTCCTCTTTCCTCTTTTTCCAATTCAAATCTCATTTTCCTTTCTTGTGTGTTTCTCTCCATGCAGGAAAAAAGCGACACAGATTACTTGTGCACTGCCTTTGAGAAAAAAGATGAGAATAAGGATAAGAAGATTAATTATTCTGAGTTTCTTTCCTTGCTGGGGGATGTAGCCATAGACTACCACAAGATAATGCATGGAGCGGTGCTCTGTTTCGGGGGGAAC
>NW_012109031.1:353775-355054 GCF_000951045.1 Mandrillus leucophaeus | reverse complement strand
GGGCCAGGCAGCAGGGTCAGCATTCATCTTAATCACCAGGGTCATGTTTAGACCATTTCCCCATTATTCCTTACACCTCTGTAAATTCCTCCATCTTTGAGCCTCATGTCATGGGATTATCCTCCTTCCTTTCTTCTTTTTTTTTTTCTTTTTGATGGGAGTCTCCCTCTGTCACCTAGGCTGGAGTGCAGTGGCTCAACCTTAGCTCACCGCAACCTCCATCTCCCTGGTTCAAGCGATTCTCATGCCTAAGCCTCCCAGGTAGTTGGAATTACAGGTGTGAGCCATCACTTCCAGCTAATTTTTGTATTTTGAGAGGTGGGGTTTCACCATGTTGGCCAGGCTGGTCTTGAACTTCTGGCCTCAAGTGATCCACCCACCTCGACCTCCCAAAGTGCTGGGATTACAGTCATGAGCCACCATGCCCGGCCTATCCTTTTTTTTTTTTTTTTTTTTTGAGACAGGGTCTTGCTCTGTCTCCCAGGATAGAATGCAGTGGTGCCATCATAGATCAATGATGCAGCCTTGACTTCCTGAGCTCAAGATCCTCCTGCCTCAGCCTTCCTAATAGCTAGGACTACAGGTGCAGGACATTATATCTGGCTACTTTTAAAATTTTTCATTTTTATAGAGATGGGTCTTGCTAGGTTTCCCAGGCTTGTCTCAAACTCTTGGCTTTAAGCAATCCTGCCTCAGCCTCCCAAAGTGCTGGAACTACAAATGTGAACCAACATACCCGGCCCCCTCCATTACAAAATGTTTTTTTAAGTAGACGTGGTCTTTCACTGTCACCCAGACTGGAATGCAGTGGTGTGATCATAGCTCACTGCAGACTCAATCCTCTGGCCTCATCTTCGCAAGTAACTGGGACCATGGGGCTTGTGACCTCGCCTGGTTTATCCTCCTTTCTTATCAGATTCTTGCATTCTCCTCACTCTTGATACTTGGCTGACATTACCCTTTCTATTTTACCAGGGGAACTTATTTGGGGTAAGTTCACAGTCAGATTTCCTAGAAGTAGAGACTAAGATGGGGAGTCCCGTGCTTAGTGATATGGTTTATCAGGGAATGCTCTCAGGAGAAACCGGGGAGGATGTGGGGGTGAGAGCATGGACAGGGAAAAAGCTCATCGGAGACAGGAGCTTGGCCTCAGTCTAGCTTTCTTCTCATCCCACAGGGAGGTCTGCAGCCTGAATGGAGTTGTCCCACCTGGAGGCAAAGAAGCCCACCTTGTGTACCCCTGCACCATTTGTCACTGGCTACGGGCCACCCCCAGGGA
>NW_012109031.1:350548-352490 GCF_000951045.1 Mandrillus leucophaeus | reverse complement strand
ACTGCCTGTGTGACTGACCTCAGTCTCCAGCCCTCCAGAGGTTAAGCTGATAACACGTGACTCAAAGCCTCCACCATCAATCACATTGTTGGGCTTTCTGGAGTGGTTCTAATCTCCAGGAAAACAAGGACACTCTTCTTAGGGATGATATTTCCAGGGCTTAGACATGACCTGCAGAAGCCCAGGGCAGAGGCCAGACCTCTCTGTGGGCAAGGCTGAATTCCTTCTGAAGGAGATGCCTGTATATCTTGTTCCTAGGAGCACCATGCTCTTTAGCCGTCTGTGTAGATCCCTGCGGGACACACTCCCCCACGGCCAGCCTAATCTTGCTGCCTGGTATGTTGTGAGGCCATCTTGCTTCTAATGGTTAAGTTCTGTCACCTCCCTCTACTGCTGTAGGACCCTGTCACCCTCACTTAAGCCAGGGTACTTGGTTCAGTATTAGCATCTCCAATGGCCAACCCCTGCCTTCAGAGGACGCAGGAGGAACCAGGAGAGTATGTCTCAGAAGAGACCCCGAGGGTGCTGGATCAAGGAGAGTGCATTATAAAGGTGGTGAGGGAGCGTGTTACTTATATGGAAGCACTCCCTTATGACACAGGATTTCATATGATTTTATGGATGAAAAAAGAGAGGCCTGGGGTGTGCCTGCTGCTGGCCACATGGTTTGTTAGGAGCAAGTTGCCTGATTCTCATTTCGGTGCACCTGTCACCTCCTTGTCAGGCTTTCTCTTGCTAGTTTTAATTTGCTGCTCCACCTGACCTGGCTCCAATTAACCTTATCGGCCCTAAGTCTCTCAAAACTGCCATTTCCGGAAGCCATTATCATCAGCAAACTAACACAGGAACAGAAACCCAAGCACTGCAAGTTCTCACTTATGAGTGGGAGCTGAACAATGAGAACACGTGAACACAGGGAGGGGAACAAAACACACTGGGACCTGTTGCTGTGGCGAGGGGAGGAAGAGCATCAAGATACATAATTAATGCAAGTGGGGCTTAATACCTAGGTGATGGGTTGATCAGTGCGGCAAACCACCATGGTACATGATTACCTGTGTAACAAACCTACACATCCTACACATGTATCCTGGAACTTAAAAAAAAACACAAAATTAAGTTGAAAAAGAAAAGAAGATCACTATTGTTTTTTAAAAAAAAAAAACAACAAAAACAAAACTGCCATCTCCTTATATTTATATATTACCGTTGTCCCCATTATCTCTTGTGAACCTCAGGAGAATTCCATGAAATGAGTTCTTTTCATCCTTCAGTAGATAAGTCAGCTCTACAGAAGGAGGTAAGGGCCTCACCCGCCGCTACCTAGACAAGAATTCAGTGCTGCTGACTCCTGGGCTGGTGCCTGAGCCCCAGTTGCTCTATCTCATCACGCGTTCTTCCAAGCGGGCCCCCGTGGCACACTGTGCAAACCACCGTCTTAGACAGACTCCCTGCAGGGATCAGGCTGGAACCAACCCCATCAGTTGGGCGAGCATTTGTGCTCATGTCTCAGGTAAGGCCTCAGCTCTCCATACTAACTGAAGGGAGCCACACCTGGGTAGGTAGCACTAGAGAGGCTGGCTAACCCTCAGATCTGTCTTCTGCACACACAGTTTCATCCTGGGACCCTCAGGTGATGGTAGAAAACTCGGCATTTCTGAGACAGGCAAGGGGGTTCTGCCCTTTCTGCTCAAGATGAAACCATCTTCCAGGTACTCCTTCCTGCACCTGCTCTGGGGAAAGGTGGTGCAAGTAATACTTCATTATGTTACTTTCTTGAATATAGACAGAATAATAATAGTAGTTATTTTTTTTAGTTACTACTTGTTGTTTATTCCCCCCCCAAGTCCTTCACATATATTAACTTGTTTAATTTTCACAACAACCTGGGAGGAATCTACTCTCTTTGTCACTCCTTTTACTGATGAGGACACTGACACAC
>NW_012109031.1:333968-350498 GCF_000951045.1 Mandrillus leucophaeus | reverse complement strand
GTTCTTCCAAGCGGGCCCCCGTGGCACACTGTGCAAACCACCGTCTTAGACAGACTCCCTGCAGGGATCAGGCTGGAACCAACCCCATCAGTTGGGCGAGCATTTGTGCTCATGTCTCAGGTAAGGCCTCAGCTCTCCATACTAACTGAAGGGAGCCACACCTGGGTAGGTAGCACTAGAGAGGCTGGCTAACCCTCAGATCTGTCTTCTGCACACACAGTTTCATCCTGGGACCCTCAGGTGATGGTAGAAAACTCGGCATTTCTGAGACAGGCAAGGGGGTTCTGCCCTTTCTGCTCAAGACGAAACCATCTTCCAGGTACCCCCTCCTGCACCTGCTCTGGGGAAAGGTGGTGCAAGTAATACCTCATTATGCTACTTTCTTGAATATAGACAAAATAACAATAGTAAGTATATTTAGTAAATACCACTTGTTGATTACCCCCCCACCAAGTCCTTCACATATATTAACTTGTTTAATTTTCACAACAACCTGGGAGGAATCTACTCTCTTTGTCACTCCTTTTACTGATGAGGACACTGACACACGGAGATAATAAGTTGTATGGTAGCCTGTGTCCGGAACCCATGCTTTAACCGGAGGGCTTTGGAGGTGATTCGGGATCATGGCCTCACCTCCACCCCTTTCCCAAGCTCCTCTGCTTTTTTACAGTTTGACATCTCTGACTCCTGCATATAATTTTGTCTGTAGAAAATATCTTGGAATAAACACATTTGAAAACTCTGCAGAAAGAGGGTCTGGCTGGAGGAGGGTAGATGGGAAGCCGTGCAGAGGATACAGTTCCAAGGCACCAGTGCAGATGTATTCAGTGCCCATGTGTGTATGTGTGTGTGTGTGCAGATGCACGTGTTCGTGTGTGTGCACGCATGTGCTGAGGGGCAGTCGAGAGAATAGCAGAGCCAGAGATCCCTGATGTCAGGAAGGCCACTGGTGCTCCTGACAGACCCTGGGAGAATGAGGAGTGGTGTAGGGGGAATATGAAGGGCTCTGTGAACAGGCCCTATTCAAAGGAGGCATGAGAAGCAGCTGTGAGGAGCACCAGGGTACCTGGGTGGGTGCCCAGGGAGTAATCCAGGCTCCCGTCTCCCACTGGGGAATAATTTGCATTGCACCATAGGCCAATGGTAAGCCCAGTGAGTTGGCAGGACTTGTCCCTGCCCCTGAGGTTTCTGTGGGGGATGGACCATGGCTGTCTTGGTGTTTCCAGGGACCTGGTGAAGCTCTGAGATCATGCAGCAAGGGTGCTCACTGGAGTCAGAGGTTTGCAACAATGCCCCATGTCTGGCCCTCCCCAGCTCTGTGACTTTGTGCAAACCGCCTGCCAGTGACCTTTTCCCTTCAGCTGTAAAATGAGATAAAAATCTCAGTTGTCTTCCTGGCTGCCCTGGGAGGACCAGCAAGACGTCTCTAATCAAAGTGGTTTTCCTCGGAAAGCACAGGGCCTTCCTCAGCAGCTGTCCCTTCTGGAGTGACCTGGAGGCCACTGTGGCCAGCAGGAGGACATGTGCTCTGGAGAAGACAGAGGCCTCCTGCCTGTCACCTGGGGCCTAGAGCTCACAGAACAGCCTGGAGAAAGGTCCCTGGGCCATGTCCAGGTCAGAGCCCTGGTTCCTCTGCTGTGCACTGCACTGGACAGTGGCTCCTGCGGGGCAGGGTAACCCCATGCTCAGCCAAGACTGATAGCACAGACCCTGGATTTCCACAGACGGCTAGAAGTGGGCTTCGGAGTCAGTAGGACTTGGCTTCAAATCCTGGCTCTGCCACTTTCTAGGGGTGTCCTCTTGGCAAATCTAGCTAAACGTGGTTCACATCTGTAAACTGAGATAATCATACCCATCACAGAGGATTCTCCTGAGAATTATATGAGACAATGCATCCAAAGCTCTTAGCAGACTGCCTGGCGTGTGGTAACCTGTCACAAATGACAGCCGCATTTACCTTACCGACAGGTGATGAAAGCTCCTCAAATGACTCATTGGATCCATAATCAGGGACTCTGATTCCACCTGCAAATCCCCAAATGCCCTATGTGCTGGGGGCACAGCATCCCTCTCACCTTCCCTCTGTCATCACCCTCCGTTCCAGCCCCAAAGGACTTAGAAAGGCAAGAGGACTCTGCCGGGGGCTCGCTGGGCGGGCACAATGGAGCCCCAGGGCAGTGTCGGCTGTGAGTTTCCACCCGGACCAGCGTCATGTTGAGGCAACTGATGGAATCAGTGCCAGGCGCCCAGTCCTGGTCCCAGCCTAGATCTGAGCATCATCAAAGGCACTGCTCTCCTCCCAACAACCTTCTCCCGTTTACCTCCCTTCTCTGCCTCCTCTGAGGGGTCTGGTGAGTCCCTGTGTGCCCATGTGCTTCTTCTAGGTTGAAGGCACAATGTCCCAGCCTGCTTGCTGCCTATTCATGAGGAGGAAGGCCCTGGGCTGGGAGTCGGGATGCCTGGATTCAAGTTACAGCTTGTCCCTGATTGGCCTGTGCAGCCTGCAGGGAAGTCATTTGTCCTCTCCCTCCAGGCCTCAGCATCTTCTTTTGGGCAGTGAGGGGCTGGACTGGATAATCTATATCCCTTCTGTTCTGACTTTTGGTGGTCCTGTGACACCAGGGAGCCTCACAGAAGAGCTGCTGCAGAGAATGTCTCTGTAGACCACTGAGGCCAGAGCCAAGTCCAGGATCCCCAGCGCCGCCTCTGCCTGCTGCAGTCCTTCTTTCTACTGAGAGGTTTGTCCATTTCCCGGCTTCCTGGCCTCAGGTCTCTTCAAGATGCTCTGAGGCACTGGAGAGGCCCAGAGTGAATCCTTCATGTTTGTGCCATTCCCTTAATTTCCCCTTGCTTCCAGCGCTGGGCGGAGAGTTGGGAGCACAGGGATGGTACAAATGTGCAGGGATTGGCAGAGTCCTCCAGTGCCCACTGGAGCATTGTAAGAGGACTTGAGCCCAGAGATCCAGGAGACACATGGAGTGGGGTCGCTCAGGCCTCCCCCGGGCTGTTGATTGCTGACCTGTCAGGAGCTCCACAAGGACGGGGCACCACCCAGGTTCTTTATATTTTATCTGAGATCCCAGAGCTCTGGGAAAGCGAGGGGATGATAGTGCCTTTCTTCATGTCAGTGTTTTGCTGGGGAGTCTCACTGCTGATTTCAGCAGTAATGGATCCATAAGCGGACTCCTACTTTTCCCAGCACCTTAAATTCAGGGTCCCTTAGATGCTACCACCTCATTCTTCCACTCCTACAGCCCACTCCCTCCTCCTCTGCCCACATATCCCACCCTGGGCCTTACAATTTCCACGACTTCCCCTCCCTCTCCTTAAACATTTATTCCCTCCTCTGGATTTCACCTGGACTGAAGGATTGTCAGATTCCTTCTGCTCCATCTCAGGGTTGCCTCTCACCTTCCCTTCAGACCCAGCCCTTACTCCATTCCCTGCCTATCCTGTCTCCTTTCATCCCTGTTCCCCAGAGTCTCAGACGTTGGAAAGCAAGCCAGGCGGCCACCACCCTTTCCTGCAGCCCCGGCCCTTACTCCATTCCCTGCGTATCCTGTCTCCCTTCATCCCTGTTCCCCAGAGTCTCAGACGTTGGAAAGCAAGCCAGGCAACTGGCGCTCTTTCCTGCAGCTTACTGGACACAGGAGCTGCGGAGCTGCTGAAGGACTTACTCAACCTATGTGACAAATACACCCAAGATTCAGATGCCGTGGTCAGATCTGGCTGTCCAACGTCATGCATTTCCCTACCTTCCTGTCGGCCTGTGAGAGCAGGGACCCAGCGGCTGGGTGGGAGTGGGGCAGGAGTGCACGGCACCCCTGGACCTCACTGGCCTGAGAACCAGCTCATGGAGAGGCACCGGCGTGGCAGGCTGGGGAGCACCTTGCACCTCCCCCAAGCCACTGCACCTCTACTCCTGACTGGAAGGGGTGTAGTAGACAGAGTCCAGGATGGGGTGAGAAGACCCGATTTCCTGCACAGCCCCTGCTGTTTACTTGTTTCATTGGTACAAATAGTTAAACACCAACTCAGGGAGCCTTAGTTACCTTAGATGTAAAAATGGGGACAATGTCACTTATTTCCTGGGGTTGTCATGAACACTTAAATGAGGTAACACATGTGCGATGCTTTGTAAGATGGGAAGAGGGACCGTGATGTTAACGAGTGTTATTAGACAGTCAGCAGGCTACGCGACTTGTGGGTCGGGAGAAGGTCTCCTGGCTTAAACTATCTCTCTTCTGTCTGCAAAAAAATTTCCCCCTTTAAATTCAACTCTGAGTTCATCTGCTCCTTCTGGAAGCTTCTTTTCATGTACCCCTCGGATCAGCAGTTAACAACACAGAATCATAATGCCAAGTGAAATGGGGCAGCCCTAAAACCCTGGAGAGTTTTTGATTCCCAATCACTATGACATCTAACTTCTCCATTAAACCATTAACACCCGCTGAACTCACTGGCACAAATAATGCAACAGACTGAATCACAGAGAGTGAGCTCCGACAAGGAAGGGATTCAGAATTGGTGTATTTTGATGGAATGATGAGGAGTGGAGGTAGTTTTGAGACTAGGGTCCAAAGCGTGTTGGCCCGGGCAGAATGAATATCGGACATTCCAAGGGGCGCAGGCAGACCTTGCCTCAGAATTTTGGGATCTCCTATGCATGCTCTCATTTGAGCCAAGAGTCACCAGTTAAAACATCAGGGTCAGGGCTCCCCATTGCATCCATTACGGCTGTCCCAACCCCACCCTTCTACAACCTCCACCTCACCCCCTACGTATTTCCCCTTAGCCTCTGCCATCTCCTTCTCACCCTCCCAGTCCAGCCCCAGGTTGTAATCTTCCTTTTGTTTGATATCTTCTCCCAACAGGAAAAGAAAGAGCCCCGATTTCTTAGAAAAGTTGTTCAAGGACAGGAATCATGATGAGAAGATCAATTTTTCCGAGTTTTTCTCCAGTGTTCCTGCAGTTGCTAAGGAATCATGCCATCAGTCCCATGGCCAGAAGTCCTGTTCTGAAGGTTATGGATGACCCAACCCCATCTCAGCCCAGCCCAGCCCGTGGGCTCTCCACCCAGGCCCTGGTTTAGCAGACACCAAGAGCCAGTAAACTGGTCTCCTGCTCTGGTTGCTAGGCTCTTTTCCTCTTTCTCTTTGGTCATACATATTGGCAACGCAGTGGATTCTTGATTAGCTGCTTTGTTCTTTCTTTCTTTTTTTTTCTTTTTTGAGACAAAGTCTTGTTCTGTTGCCCAGGCTGGAATGCAGTGGTATGATCTTGGCTCATTATAACCCCTGCCTCCTGGGTTCAGGTGATTCTCCTGCCTCAGCCTCTCAAGTAGCTGGGATTACAGGTGGTTGCGACCATGCCCAGCTAATTTTTGTATTTTTAGGAAAGACAATGTTTTGCTGTGTTGTCCAGGCTGGTCTCCAACTGATCTGCCTGGATCCTGACTTCAAGTGATGTGCCCACCTCGGTCCCCCAAAGAGCTGGGATTACAGACGTGAGCCCTATTTTGTTCTTTTTTATGTGGTTATCCCCATCTATCATAGGTTTGGACATACACACACAAACACACACAGTCACACAATTTTTGTGGTTACCTTTGAAATTTTAACTTGCAATACATACTAGACTAGAGCTAATCAATATCTCTACTCTCCTCCTAAACAATGTAAATAATTCATTTTAAATTCAGAGACTCCCCTTCCAGCTTATATGCTATTTTTTTCCAGCCTTTTAACTCTCCTTAAAAATTATGTCCCTTATTTTGGAATGATTATTATTATTTGAGACAGGGTCGGCTCTGTTGCTCAGGCTGGAGTGCAGCAGCAGGATCATGGCTCACTGCAGCCTCCACCTTCTTAGCTCAAGTAATCCTTTTGATTCAGCCTCTTATGTAACTGGGATTCCAGGCACGTGCCAACACGCCTGGTTAATTTTTTATTTTTTGTAGAGATGGAGGTCTCACTACGTTGCCCGGGTTAGTCTTGAGCTCCTGGGCTGAAGCGATCCTCCATCTTGGCCTCCCAAAGTGCTAGGATTAGAGGTGTGAGCCACTATGCAGGGCCAGGAATTATTATTTTTGATTTAACAAATATTTCGTTAGGATTACCCACTTGATCCACTGCCTCAGACTCCCAAAGTGCTGGGATGACAGGCGTGAGCCTCCGCACTCACCCAAGACTTTTTAAATGTACAACTTCACTCTCCATTTCTTCTTTTTCTCCTTTCATTTTGCTGTTGTTGTTGTAGAAATTGGGTCATTTGTCCTGTAGAATTTCCTGCAGTCTGGAGTTCCTAATTGTAACAGATTCCTCAGCCTCTCTCTTCCCTTGGTAACCTGGTAGATCTAGAGTCTTAAGCATATTCAGGTTTCAGGTTTTTTAAAGTAGATTGCTTCATATGTGGAGTTGTCTATCAAGAGTACATGTCTCAGTGTCTTTTTCTTATGTATCAGCTATGAATGATCATTGCCAACACTGGGTAAATCCAATTCTGCCTACACTTCTGCAGATAAACAAGTCTGGAGAAAAATGTGCTTACCTTGTTGACTGGTCACACTTCAAATTCATGACCACTAATCCAACTGCGCATTCAATACAAATAAGAGAGTATTTGCATATTTCAATTACCCCATCTACTCTCTTATCAGAATCAGTGGCCATACACTCTGCCTTCCCCCAACTACCATGAACTTTTTATGTTCCCAGCAAAGGTCCATCCGTCCTCTTTCACTACATCCCATCCCCCTTGCTTTTTTCAAACATCCGCTACAGAAATTCTCCCCTTTTTCTTATGCAACATCAGTTTTTCTGTTTTCTGGTCTTCTCATTCTATACAAATACACTGTTATTTGTCTGACCTTAAATAATAATTTTGACTTCATTCTCCTCTGTGATCTTCTCTATTCTCTGCTTCCATTTACAGCATTTTAAAAATTTTGTGGATGTATAATATTTGTACATACTTAAGGGGTTCATGTGTGATATTTTGTTACATGCACAGAATGTATAATGATCAAGTCATGGTATTTAGGACATCTATCACCTCAAGTATTTATCATTTTTATGTGGTGGGAACATTTGAAGTCCTCTCTTCTAGATCTTTTGAAATATACAATACACTCTGGTTAACTATAGTTGCCCTATTCTGCCATAAAACATTAGATCATATTCCTTCTATATAGCTAGGTGTTTCTACTCATTTAACCAATCTCCCTTCACCCCACCCATTCACCTTTCCCAGCCTCAGTAACCATCATTCTCCCTATACCTCCATGAGACGAACTTTTTTTTTTTTTTTTTTTTTTAGCTCCCACAGATGAGGGAGAACATGTGATATTTGTCTTTCTGTGCCTGGCTTATCATCTCTGGGTTTGTTTACGTTTTCTATTTTTATCTTCTCTTGTTTCCATTTCCTATTTTTATCTTCTCTCTTGGTGTACTTGTATTTTTTGAATGTTGAACATTAAGAATGAAAATTTTTTTATTTCAGGCTATGGATGATTTTCTCTCCCTCCAGAGAATTTTCTTTAGCTTCTGGAAAGGAATTAGAGTAGCAGATCATTTAAATCTGATCTGGGTTTATTGATTCAAAACTGAATTCTAGGATTTATATTTCTGATCCATATACTTATTCCCAGGAGTAGCAATTGAGGGTTTCTAACTGAAATCCTGGAATGTTTAGAAGGGTACCTCTACCTTGGAAATCCTCTGAGCTTTGATTTTTATCTCCTAAAGGCTCTTACTAGCTATTTAGGTTTTTAACAAAGATTTTCTGATGGGCTGTACCTCTTGTCCTGTACAACTTGTGAAAAGACACATGCCTAAAAGGGAGAAAATTCGAGTGATCAGCTCACCATTTGTTGCTTCTCTTTTATGTAAATTTTTGTCTTTTCAAGTTCTGGCTGTGTTGGAAGTCCTGAACACTAATTTCAATCTCACCAGTCCTGAATGACTATTAAAATTGCAAATAATCTTCCTTGTCTCTTAGAAGTTACTTTCTGTTTGGTTTGTTAACTTCTTTGTTCAAACTACTTAAGAATTAATTTCTCAGGAAGAGAAGCAGCTTTAATGTTGAGTACATTGATTGAGTCTTCTTTCTCTTGGATAACCAGAGCCTTCAAGTCCTGGTTACTTTGGTAGCTTTTTGATGCTTTGAGGCAGATAATTTTATGATTTTGTCCACATTTTCTATGTTTTATTGGGATAATTGGTCTATTTCTATGTTTTATTGGGATAATTCCATAACCAGAAGCAGACATATTGGCAGTAATGCTGAACTACAGGAACTCTTGGTACTGTTGATAAGAAAACAATAGTCAAGCCAAGAGCACATAGAATCTGTATCCCAGGTAGTCTACCTTTTGGAACACACATATATATACACATATATATACATATATACGTATATATATGTGTGTTCCAAAAATATTCACACAGATACATAAGGAAATATATATAATGATGTTCCTCATAGTATTGTTTGTGGTGGTAAGGAGTGGGAGGCAATATGAGGGTGGGGAAGGTATTCGTGGAGAAGTGGGTAGACAAATACTGTGGTAGCACATTATAAAGTAAATGCAACTCAGAGGTAATAATGCTAACTGTGCATAGAGCAATGTGGATATGAGTTGGGGTTCCACCGTAAAGTTATTTAAAGTTACATTGCTGGATTGTATGAAATAAAGGCTCTCATGCTCTTCTATACAATTCCCAAAGAAACTGATTGGTTCACATTAACTGCTTTAATTTAGATCGAAACATGGTTAAAGAATAATAAAAGATAAAAAATACTGAAATAGAAAAATAAACCAAGGAAACCAAAGGTCCTACTAGAAATTCAGTTTTAATATAAAATTGAAAATAATGGTAAATAAATGATGCTCCTAGTGAGAAGCATTAATTCTTTAATCCAATAATATTGAGGCCAAAGAAAGGAGAGCACTGAAACTTATCTGGTGCTGGTCATAACTCTTGTAAAATGCAAGTTACAAAAACAATAAGATATTATCTCACACTTAGTTATATATATATAATCTATGATGCATCAATCCCTTTCCTGGGCAAGAATACCAAAAAACTATCTCACAGATTTATAAGGGGACACGTGTGAATATGCTGTCATGGTGTGGTTATAGTGACAGGGTACTGGAAACAATCTGGTTGTTTATCAAACACATGGTCTTTTATGATTTTCTGCGCCTTTCACTTTGTTCCCTTTGCCCTCTTTTCTTCCTGGAAAGTTGAGATCACTCTTCAGGAGCCTACTCAAAAACCACCTGCATGTGGGGTAACATAAGAGATTCCTGTAGAGAAGGTTGAATAAATGTCAGTCAGAAGAAAGCAAAGAGAGACAGGAGTGACGTCACAGTGAATTCAGCACCACGGACAGCTCACGACACTCCAGCCCAGGCAACAGAGTGAGACTTCGTCTGAAAAAAAAAAGTTATTGGAATGTTTTGATATCAGAATTTCTTGGGACCGTCTGGATTTCCAGAATCTCTTTCACATCACGTGTCATGTGAGTGTGGGCATAGAGCTGTCAATTACTCTTTCTCTTTAGTACCAATATAATGTACAGTAGCTATTACTTATTCCAAATCAAGTCAATTCTTGCTCTAGTATGTGTTAGAACAAAGGTTGAATTCTGATCAATATGACACTAATACCTGTGCCCTTAGGCCTTGCTCTAAAATGTTCTCCTTCCAATGTGGAATGACACATTGCCCACACTCTATTTCTTGAAACTATTTTGAAGGCATATTGGGTGAAATCAAATCAATTTTCTATCTGGTGACTGGAGCTCTGGGATGTGGTTGTGGAGATGGCCTGGTCCCCTCTCCTCTTTATATCCATTTGCTTCTGTTCTATAAGCCACCTTGGTGAATTTGGAATGACAGTTCTCTTGACGACCTGCCATAGCAAATCAGCAATATCTCAGGATTTGGGATCTTAACTAGGAACTGCATGCTAGACATGGGGTCCCTGTCCTGTTATCACCTCTTGGGATGACATGGATGTATAAACAGAATATCCTAATAGATGTGATGAGTTCTGCATTGGCATAAGCATGGAGAGTGTGAAATAGTCTCAGGAACATTAGACAAGACACCCTTGAGAAGGTGATTTTTAATCCTAGACAAGAAAATCAAGAAGTATTTGTCCACACACTCCATCCTAATTAGTATGTGCCATTGCCAATTCACGGAATATTATCAGGAGAAATATGAACTGGAAAAATAAAGGGAGGGCATGGCAACATTAGGGGTAGTCAGTTGCCTTCTGGACTCTACCGATGGACTTGAAAGTCCAGGAACCCCACCCCAGGGAGACCCTCTCTTCTTTTGGGAGATCAGGATGTGAGTCCTTAGGGAAGCTCTTCAGTCATTTGCATTATTCCTTTTGGACTAGTTCCAGATTCTGGGGTCCAGATTCTGAGGTCCTCTCCTAAGCTGCACAACCTTCCTCCAGGACTGGAAGTTTTTAGATTTTGCACTGCTGTTTACATGAGGTGGTATTGATTAGAATTTGCACAAATGTATTTTATAATAAAAAATGATATAGAGTACTCATTATGAGCTGGGATCCAGTACTGCTATGTGCTGGGTAACAAGGAGATCTGAGGTAATAGTGTTTTCCCCCCATGATTCCAAGTCTGGATGAAAAGACATGAGGAGAATCTGAGGTAATGTAGCCACTATGGTAGGAGCGGGGTGAGGGTGAGGGAGGCACAAATGAGGCAGAGATCATTTCTTTGGGGTGAAGAGATGGTAGTTCACCCTCTAAATGTCTAAGAGACATTGACATTAAGGTCAGTCTTAAAATGTAATGTGAATGAGACAGATGAAATATTAAAAGACATTTCTGGCAGAGGCAGTAGTTTGGAAGATTGGTATAGAGGCATGAAATACTGAGATATACTGATGAGGGGTGTGTTGCGCATACTTGGAATAACAGCAGCTGGGTGAACAGGAGGGATTCAGAGAGTGCTGGGCAGACAGGAAGTCAGGCACCCACCCTTGGGACCCTGGCATGACGGTTCTGGACAGTGACCAGCAGTCCTGGTGGAGGAGAGAGGAGGAAAATGGGGAAGATGGTTCTAGGCTGGAGATCTGCAGGGAAGGTGTGGCCCAAGGAAAGTGGGCAACAGAGCTAAGAGAGGAAAGAGAGCAATTCTGGGGTGGATGATGGGGGGCAGGCTGTGTAGAGAAGGCAGCAGGGGGCTGGGAAGAGAAAATGGAATCCCAGGGACTGCAGGTCTCTGTGAGTTCCAAGAACAGGTGGAATAAGAATGAGAAAGGGGGAGAAGGAGAGAGAAGAAACCTAATGGTCAGACATTGGGATTTGGAGGTGAAAACTGCAGATCAGTCCTGAATGCTGGTGAGGTGCAGAATATGTTCAGGAAGGAAGATTCCTGATGAGGAGAGGAGATGCTGGTCTGTGAACAGAGGTGTGAGTGTGAAGTGCAGCAGTCATTCACAAGAGCAAATAACCCATCCTACACACTTCTGCTGGTCGGATGGAAAGAGAATTTTTGAGATGGTTGCCTGATTCCTCCAAGAAGAATGTTTGCCTGACTGACAGGTTAGCAGCAGACTGACCAGGGTGGTAAGAGAGAAGGAGGAATACTAAGAGCGGCTGCACGGAACATGGCCTGGAAGTGGCACTGGGTGAACATTAACCCTGTGTTGTGGCCTGTATGGAGAGACCCGCCAGCGCTCTGCTAGGACAGCACTGTGTCCTGCTTGTTTCTGCATCCTCAGCCCATAGCACAGTGCCTGGCCTGGAGTAGACTACCAATAACAAACTACTCATTACCCGCCAGATAGAGGCGCTGCAATTTCTCATCACAATCAGCATGAGCTCTCTGTGTCAGTCCTTAGGGCATTTCCTTGGTGCTGCCTTATTCTGGCCAGACTCCTTATTTGGACTCCTGGACTACTTTGAGCTCCTCAAAATCTGGAATATTCATTCATCACCAGAAATCTAGTCCTGGCATTTAGGAAACCATCATGGAGGACAGCTCAGCTTCAAGGTGACTCCCTCTCACTTCCACAGGGCCACCCACATAGGCACATGCACACAAGCACACAGCACAGGGAGAGGACACAGACCTTGGAGCCCAGGCCACAGGACAAGGGAGCCCATCCTCAGGGAACTACTGAGCCTCCCATTCGTAGTCACATGGGCCCTGAACCTGATCCCACCCAGGAATCCCTATGTGAGTGGTTTCTGTTTCCCCAAGCCCTGGAGAACAGCTGGGGCAGGAGCGGGAGGGCAGGAGCACACTGAGAGATGCCAGCTCCTTCTCAGTGCAGTATCTAAATACATCCGAATGACCTGGTCCATGGCTCAACAAGGAGGGGCATTGCTGTGACCTGGCAGAGGCCTTCTACCAGCTTCCACCTGTAACCTGCTGTGGTGGCTGCATTTAGGGAGTGGGGCAGAGGCAGACACCAGGACCTGCGTGAGAGGCAGCTCAGCGCTGCTGGAGGCCACAGGGAGAACATTGGTGGTGGGACATTACTCCTGGGTGACCCACTGGATGGGGGTGGTGGGGATTCTCCAACAAAGTTAGCCTGGAATTGGCAGTTTTGACAATGTAGGTCACCAAAGAGAAGAAGGAAATAAGGCAAGTGTCTGGTGGGAGGAGACACTTAATTGTTCCTGGGGTCTCTGGAGGCTCCTGGGTGGGGCTGGATCACTGGCTTCCCCCGGAACAGGGTGCCCCTCCGTGGCTTTGCTTGTGGTAGTCTGTGGCTATGTCTCCCAGCAAGGACAGAAACTCAGAAAAATCAATCTTCTTATCCTCATTCTTGTCCTTTCTCTCAAAGACATTGGTCAGGTAATGTATGCCCTTTTTGTCCTGTGAAGAGAAAAACATACAAACAAGAAAAATTCAATCACAAACAAGTTTTGGGCTGGGAGGGGAGAGGAGGAGGCAGAGACAGAGACAAATGCCTAGATCTGCACAGGCATCGTGGCAGGGCTGGGAGTGCAGGGTGAGTGGGTGAAGTTGGGGTGAGGATGTGAATGTTATCCCTGGAGTTCTCTAGGGAGACTTCTTGTCTCAAACCTCAGGTGGGAGACAGGTCCTGTCCCGAGGCGCACTGTTAAGTGACCTTGGGGAGAGCAGTCCCCTGTCCCAGCCTCACTCTCACCTGTCCCCAGCCTTTAAGGGCACTGGCTACCTTAGTTCTACCCCAGGGCCCCCAAATTGGCCCTCATCCTTCGTTCTCTTCTTTCTCTGACCTCCTCTTCTTTATTCTCTTTTTCCACCAAACTCAACTTCTGGGTTCCCTACTCTTGGTCGTCTAGACCCTTTGGTACCTAGTAGCCCACAATTTTTTTCAGATTTGCTAATGAGTCTTGTTTATTGCAAAGAGGGCTATTGATTTCTACTAGCAATGGAACTTCCAGTGCTTTCCCATTAATCTCAAGGATGTTGATGTGGGGCCTTTGGGAAGCAGGACCTGAGCATGTGAGTTTCAGTCTCACAGAGAGGGGGTCAGTGAGCACTGGGAGGGGACTGTGCACCGCCCTCAAGCTGCACACTTTGCTGACCATCTCATAACCTCATTTATATCTGTATAACTCTTTCCCATTTTCATACTTTTTTGCCTATCATCCTTAGATTCCCATATGATCCAAGCAATAAATTTGCAAATGGGAAATGTTTTAATCAGAGGATGAGGGTGACCCGTCCAAAGACACATAGTAAAATATATCCTCAGCCATGCCAGCGTCCAACCAACATTGAGAAGCTAAACCCCGACTCACACAGGCACTGAGGAAGTTGGGGAAGTTCTCCCTCATCATCGTCAGCAGGCTTGGCTTGTCAATCTTGTCATCACGTCTGGTGTATTTGTGAAACATGTCGATCATGCCTATTATGGACGTCTCAGCTTGAGTGTTGCTCATCTTGGCTTTCACAAAGGCTTCAGGAAATAAAGACAATCATTTTTTTCCCTTCATTTAAGTTAAGGTCTCTATGTGGGGGTGTTGGAAGGAGGGCTGAGGACAGAGGAAAAACAGCCCTAAAATGGAACAGAAGGAACTCGATTTTTAAAAATGTGATGGGATAAGTTGCTCAAAAATAAGAGGGTAGGACCAAGTCTGAGACCTGGCCCACCCTGGCCAGGGCCAAGAGGAGATGCAGGTGGATGGCAGAAGTCCAGCTGTGGGCAGAGCTTTGGAGAGGGAGAAGCAGAGAGAGTCGGGGGCCAGCAACACATGGAAGAACTGAGCTGGGACCCCTCAAGTCTCGGCCAGCACATGGCAGACCCCACTCCTAAAACAGCACCAAATCCATCTCCTCCAGCTTCACAGCTGGGGTGAGAGTCACGGGGGCAGGACAATAGCCTTGGTGATCTGGTCTCCGACCCTCCTGGGCTGCTTCAGGAACCAGACACCGTGGGTCCCACCTTGACTCAAGTGCAAGCCCTGCATGACACGGTGCATGCAGGCTCCAGGTGCACATGTGAGGATGGACGTGAGTGTGAACAGGAAACACAGCCCTGTCCCGAGCACAGGGGGGCCCTTCCTGCATTCCCCTGGGAATGAGAAACGGGAATGGCCTCTGTTACAAGGAACAGACATAATCCCCTGGTTCTTAAGCTGCTGGATGGGATGGGAGTGAGGTGGTTGTCGCTTCATGTCTGCTCTTGGGAATTATCTGCACCCTCGGAATCACCAAGGCTTGACCCTGTTTAAATAAGAAGGTCTGACTTCCCAAAGCAAATTGTCCAGCCTGTGGTCAGTCTGGGCTGGCCTGCACTCCAAGCCTGAAAAATAGGACAGTGCAGCTCTCACTTCCCACACTTTCCAAAGAACCAGAAAAGGACCTTGGCTAACGCGTGTGGGTGTCTGACAATAAACCCCCAACTCCTCTCAACGCAGGAGAAAGCTCCATGCTGGTAAGTGACTAAGAGGAGCCACCCAAAGCTTTTTTGATTCTGAGGCCAAGGCTAGACGCCAAGCCCTGTGGCCAGAGGGTGCCTGAGAATTTGCAGGTTGTGGTAGGGAGTGAGGGAGCTTTGGCTGCTCAATACCTTACCCAGGTAAGGGCAAGCCATCTGGCCAGGGCTCTGCTGTGTCGGGGTCCCAGGCCTTGGGGTTTGGAGAGCCTCCAAAGCATTCACAGGGGATCCTTAGCCCTCCACCCTCTGTGGGGGCAGAGCTGGGGAGGCGATTCAACAACTGGGACCCCAACACGCGGATGAATCCAGGGAGGAAGAAGACAGGGAAGGTCCTGTGCTCAGGTCCCACCGGGGACATTTCCACAGGAGTTGTCTCAGGAGATCCCAAAGGAGCAATGGACAGGTCTAGTTCAGCCACCTGGTTGTAGAGATGTGGGCTTTTGGTGTCAAGTGAAGGTCACACAGCCCAGCTAATGGCAGAGCTGGCCTAGACCCAGGCTCCTGAGTCTTCGTCCACAGCCCTTTCCCTTCCTGGAGGCAGCACAGCAGACTGGGCACTGGGCACTTCTAGAAAACGCAAAGAGGTAGGTGAGACTTACCGGAGCTGGGAAGCGACACGAGGAGCAGGATGAGTGAGATGTGTGTGTTTGGAAAAAGAGCAGTCCCTTTATAAGGCTCAGCCTGGCTCTTCCCGGGGGCTGGGAGGCCTCGGGCCACCTCTGTCATCTGTTTCTTGGAGCCTTGCCCCACATCAGGTGGGTGGGACACACCCAGGAGGCTGTGCTCAGGGTTTCTGACCAGGTAGCCAGGTCACCAGGTCCCACCCCACCCCAGGGACCTCACCTGGGGACTTCCCTGGCTCAACCTTGATTTGAGGGTAAGGCAGCCAGTGCATGTGTAGTAGCAAGTCAGGAAATGGGAGAAAAGAGCACCGGGCCTCTGGACCCAAAGAGGATGGAGTTTCAGACTCCTGAAGGTAGCATGGTCTTGTTTGTTCCCTCTCTCAGTCCTTCCACACAATTGTTGTGACAGCCTGTTCTACGACCCCACCGTGTACTGAGCATTCTAATGTCCAGACATCAAGATACCTGCTGCTCCTGTATCCTCCTCAACCCTCATAGTCCTAAGAGGCAGGTGCTGCAATCTCTATTTTAGGAAAGGAGAAGTTGAGATGTTCCCAAGTTTACTCAGCTGGTAAACACAGCAAACCATCATACGAACACAGAAGAGGAAAAATCAAATCCTTACTCATGTGCCCTGTGCTATAGGTCATGGGTCACATCAGGGTCTGCCCTACGGGAACTCAAAGTCCAGTGAGGGAAGCAAGGTTCCTTCATTGCTAACCATTGGTCAGTCCCTCACAGAAGCCCTGGACTCAGGTGGGGGGACTGGGGTCAAGGTCCCACTATCTAGGTTGGGTGGCGGAGAGACCCCCCTGTGGAATAAGCCTGGAGGCAGGGAGTGGGAAAAGTTCTTTCCTGCCCCATGGCACTAACTTCCCAGAAAGTCTTCAGCGTTTTTCCTCCTCCTATGAAAAACAGCCTGTGTAGGAGTTGGGAGTTGTGCCCTTGGCTATAATGTGCCCTACCCTGCTGTGGAAA
>NW_012109031.1:324363-331903 GCF_000951045.1 Mandrillus leucophaeus | reverse complement strand
CCCCGCAGATGTGTCCAATAAACACTAACCTCCAGAAACAGGTGGCCAGCTGTATCTGGCTTGAAGACCATAATTTGATGATTCCTGATATAAACTATTTGAACAACACACTTAAATTTATTTACACACACATACATTCATAAATTCGTGCCCAACCATAGAGAATACACATAAATTTCAAACATACTTGAGACATCCAAAAAACTGATCATTTGTTTTTGCTAAAATGAAAATCTCAGCAAATTAGCTTTAATAGGGGCCTTATCTTTTGCACTTGCTGATCAGGTTGAACCCTGTGAGCCCTTCCCCTGTGTCATGTCTGGAACAAACACTCTCCATAAACCTGCCCCGCCCCATCACACATCCAACCTCCCAGCCACTGCTGATCCCCCAGGAGAGCTCACAACAGGCTGGTCCTGAACAGGAATCTGGCTGGTTGATATCTTCATCTCCTCCTTCTTTTGGGGGAGCTCCCCTCTCCCCAGTCTGAGGTAGGGGCAACATCCTTCTGGATCTATTGAAGATCTCAAGTTGCTGAGGAAAGAGGACAGAAAACAATTTGTTCTTTTTGCTGTATTTTATCCATTCACTTATGCTATGAGTGCTGACTCTGTTCTGGGTGTGTGGATGTTGGGGTGGCAGGGAGATGGAATGGATGTGGACCGTGCTTTGAGCAATGCTCTGGTCCCAGGAGAGAACTCCAATAAACCACTGGGTGTTGAGAGAGTGGAGCGGGACAGAGCCAGGAAGCCCCAGGTCCCCAGGCAGTTCAGTGGTCACTTTCTCTGTGAAGCCTTCTCCAGGCAGAGCCATCATCCCCATGTCCCTGCGCATCTCAGTGACAGCCCTGGCTGCATATACACTATGTTTGCTGCCACCTGGCCGTGTCTTATATTGTGCCCCCAGCCTCCAGTGCAGAGAACTCCATAAACATTGGCCGAACTAGCAAGTGAGGCAGGTGTCTTCAGAAAGGTTCAGATAAAGTATGTGGGAATTCAGAACAGGGGAAATCACTTTTCAGGTGGGGGAACCAGGGGTAGTTTTTTCGGGGCGCCCTTTCAATAGGCCATAGAGCACTTCCAGGAGCCACGGTGAGAGGGACAGGGCAGAGGGAGCCACAGGAATGTTCCGAGACAGTCAGCTGTTCTGTTTGGGGTCCTTCTGGGTGGTGTTGGCCGGCTGCATCTCTGGACTCGAGCAGCAGTTGGGAGAGCGGGACAGAGAGAGTTCCATGGTGCTCAGAAGAGATTATTCGGACTCAGTTCTGCTGTGAGCCACCCACACTGGAGGATCCATCCACACTGGAGGAAGAGAACACCGAGCTGCAGCCCAGAGCCTGTGGTCCCACTGTTAGGTTTTGAAGGGAAGGCAAGGGTTAAAGAAAGACACAGAGAGAGTCGGGGGCTCTATGGCAAGGCAGGTTTTATGTCCAGCACAAGACCTGAGGAGGTGGGGGACCAGCTTAATGCCAGACCCCCTGCCGCTTACAGGCTGGGGTAATTTATAGGTCTAGGTGGGGGTCTGGGCAGTATGGCTTGCTCGCCGGGAGGATATTGATAAGATGTTCACACCATCGGGTGGTTTGGACCTTTTTCCGGCGGATGTGATAGGCTGTTCCTTGAACCTTTGCCCCGCAGGATAGGACAGGGATGTTCCCTCAGTTGGGCCTTTGCCCAGCAGGGTATGATAAGGGTGCTCTTGTGCCTTGTGGTCAGGTGTTTAGGCAGGATGGTTCTCACAGCCCGAATCCACGTGGAATGTTTCACTCTGACCAGGCTCTGCAAAATGGCAGGGGGCTTACAAAATGGTGCAGTTTGGACTAACACCCACCATCCCGTCTAGAATGGGTTTGCTGGGAGGATTTAGTGTCAATTCTGTTCGCCAGATAAAGGAAGTTGCTTTCTAGGAGGCCACACACACAGACAGTGCTGGAAGTGACCCATGCGTACCCTGAGGAATGTATCTGTTCAACCAAATCTCACGTTGGCAATGATCATTCCTCACCTCACCCAAGTGTAAGAGGAGGCTGGGCCCTGTAGGTTAAAACTGGCAAGCTGGAGAAAGCAGTGGAGGCCACTGCAGGAAGGTTCTCTGGCCAAGGGGGACTTTACAATTTTGACTTACAGTCAGGGCTGTTCCTGTTACAGTTGGCCCCAGTCAGAGGCCCAGGATGAAACTCTGGCCCTGAGTGCAGAGACTTGGTTTTCTGTTTCCCAAACTTCCACATGGTGGCGCCACCGAGCACCCACCTCGCCCTGGTTGCTGAGGGAGGCAGTACCACGTAGCTGGGTCCTTCGCGGTTTCCGCCCTTCTTCGAGTTGTGAGTCCCACGTCGGGCACCAATCTTGCACCTTTAAAAAAAAGAGATCTTCACCAAAAGCTTCTGAAAGGCAGAGGGCTTTTCTTAATTAATTTGTATTCTTTTCTCTCTCCAATGCCTACCAGAGGGCACTGCACAAAATCATATACTGGGGATGCAATTGTTAATCGAGTTGGTAGAAACAGGAACAAATTAAGATAATTAAATTTTTAGTAATAGTGGGTTAAGTAAATCTTGATGCCTGTACACATGGAATCCCTGTGATGATACGAAATGTACATTTGGTCTTTGTCCCTGTTCCTGACGCTGAGCGTCTGAAACCTCTGGAATCTCCTGAATGACAGGGGTGAGGGAGCGTCTTTTGTTACTCATAACAATCCCCTTCCAGCCATACTGAGTGTGTGCTAATGAGGTGACTCTTGGTGGACCCCTAGACAGCTTCAGGATGGGGCTGGTTGCCAGAGGAAGCAACCATGTGATTGGAGGGCTGGAGCTTTCAGCCCCAGGCTGGGCCTCCAGAGAGCGGCTGGGGCAGGACTTCAATCACCAGTGGCCAATTATTTAATCAACCATGCCTAAATAAAGTGACTGCCATAGAAACCCCAGACAATGGGGCTCAGAGAGCTGTCGGGCTGCTGAGCAGGTGGGGTGCCGGAAGGGTGGGCGCCTGGGGTGGGCCTGGGAGCTCCGTGCTGCCCCTCATACCCTCGGTGTCTCTTCCACGTGGCTTTTCCTATGTTGTATTATTTGTAAAGTGCCTTATGCCTAAAGTGCCTCCTTGAGTCCCATGACCCCTTGTAGCAGATTATCCAACCTGAAGAGGGTTTTTTAGGAACCTCCAATTTTAGCCAGTCAGTCAGAAGTATGGGAGGTCAGGTGCTGCGATTGGCATCTGAATTGGGGGCAGTGTTGTGGGGCTGAGCCTTCACCTTGTGGGGTCTGTGCTAACTCTAGGTAGTTAGGGTCAGAATGGAGTTGCAGGATACCCCGGTGGTGTTCAGAGAGTTGGAGAATTGGTTGGTGTGGGGATTTTTAAAAAAAGGAAATATAACTCCCACACATTTGGAGTCAGAAGTGTTGTTAGGCAGAATGGTTCAGGAATTCCATATAATGTAGCCGTTTGGAATCAATCACTCAAAAATATTTAAGAATTGGGGAAATGTTTTAAACATAGTCCTAATTGAAAAAGCAGATGATAAAGCAGCTGGGAAAGGACAAGGCCGTGGCCCACAGGGTGGACTTGGAGTGGGAGTGGGGAGTGGGTTAATGGGACATGATTGCTCTGCGTGAGACAAGGCCACGGAACTCGGGAAACAAAGCTTGTTTTGAGCAAGAGTCATGTCAGATTTTGACAGGAGGCAGAGCAGAGAGAAGATACCTTTACATAGGTGAAGCTTAGAGTTCGTGATAAAGTGTTCTCCGCCTTCACGTTCACAGTCAATTAATTTTCAACAAGCCCAAGCCCATTCAATGGAGAAAGAATAGTCTTCAACAAATGGTGCTGAGACAAGTGGGCAGCCACATGCAAAATAATGAAGCCGTACCCCTTCCTTCCTTCATACACACAAATTAACTCAAAATGGGTCACAGCCCTACACGTAAGAGCTACAACTAAAACTCTTAGAAGAAAATATAGAAGTAAATGTTCAAGACGGAGGGCTTGAATGTCTTTGCATATGCTATTGAGGCTTTATAACTTTGCTTTCCACAGTTAGACCTACAATCCACTTGGAATTGTCGTTTTGTCTGCTTGTGAGGTCTAGTTTCATGAGAATGAGCATCCAATTGATCCCATAAAATGTATCGAAAAGCTTGTGTTCAGCAGTGCCACTTTTGTCACAGAATAAATATACTACACGTGTGTGTCTTTTTCCCAGGCCTCTATTTAGTTCTGTTGATCTGTTTGTCCTTGAACCTGCCGGGCAGTATCTTAGTTACTGGAGTTATTATGATAAATCTTAATGTCTAGTACTGTGGATCCTCCCATGTCTTTTCTTTTTCATGATTCTCTTGGTTACTCTTGGCCTGGCTATATACTTTTTAGAGTTAACTTGTCAATTTCTATAATTTCAGTAAGAGCTTTGGGATTGGGATTGCACTGAATCTATGTTACATTTGGGAAAACTGCCAGCTTTAAAGCTACTATGAGCATGGCATATCCCTTACTAAAAATCTTTTAGTGGCTTCCTATCCTGCTTAAAGTCCAAATTTTGCAAAGTCCTCATTGGCTTGTCCTCTGCCTGCCCCTCAGACCTCATCTCCTGTCTCTCTGGGCTCCATTTACACCACTCCAGCCCTTCTTTCTGCCCGTCCATCAGCCCAGGCTGGCTCCCACCTGAGCACCTCTGTTCCAGCTCTTTCCTCTAACCATGGGGCCCTTCTCCTGCTCTCCCCAACGTTGGATTCCCTGTTATTCGGGGACAAGGTAATGTAGTGGATGAGAACGGGTATGTGGGGCCCATGGGCCTGGGTTTGAAACGTGCCTCTGCATTACTAGCTGTGTCCCCATCATGCTCCTGTAATTGTCATTCCTTGGGCTTCTTCAGCAATTGTTAAGAAGACAAGATGAATGGGTGGATGTAATGGAGCAGTGCTCAGCAAAGAAGAACTTAATACTGTTAATCATCTTCTCACTCTCCAGCAGCCTCCTGGTCCTACAGAAGCAGCCTAGGGACTCCCTATGCTCGAATCTTACTCTTATTCTCTACATGGCAATAACGCACCCTTTCTTTCTCTTTATCACATTCTCTGTGAGGGTTCTAATGCATCTAGCAGCTCCCCCTTCAAGCACAGCCCATCTAACACACATTTCAGATACTCTTGAGGCTGTTGACTGGGATATCAAGTTGCTCCAATCCTAAAGATAATACAGGTCTGGAGAGAAGCAAATAGGTATATGCTGGTGAGAACTGGCAAAAATCCCTCAATATGCCATTAGTATAACCCGCTTCATCGTCAAGTACCATACGACATTTCTTTACTTTTTAAGGTAATTACTTGATCCTTTCCACCACCACCTCACCGCTGTCTTAGTCAGAAATTGAATATTATCCTTCTTGAAGTATTTCCAATCTTTGAGGAGTCTAAAACCCTGGTTGCAGCAGGAGTGGGGGTGGGGGTGCTTCAGGGCCAGTTTCAGATAACCTCCTTTCTCAATTTCACCACAAAGCGCTACTCCTTTGCTGTACTGGCTTCTGGATGTCACAGGACATTGCTTTCAGTGACTGGTCTGCGCACTGGAAAGACGTGAAGATTGTGTCTGTCAAGATCACAATCTTGCCCTGGCCATGGGTGGTTGGGTTATGACATGGGAGATGCATGTTTGGCACCATGTTTATGGCTGTTTTCTAAGTACAGTACCCTGAAGTTTTGGCTAGATGTCTGTCTCCACCTACAGACTATGAGTTATTCAATTCATTTCCACCCCCTTTCTCCACAGCACCTAGCACAGGGGCACCTAGCACCTAACACGTGGCAAAATTCTGATAAACATTAAGGAAGAGTTGACATTAAAAATGTATAAATAAAAATAATTTAATGTCTAACAATAATGGATTCATAAGACAAATTCTGATAAATGCAAACAGATGATCGCAATGTACTCGCTAAAAATCAGGCTAGCATTGATTAAGCATGTGAGATGTTCACAGCATAAAATCAAGCAAAAAGTGCAGTTACAGCGCAGCTGTGCAAGGGATCATCACTGGGTATTGGCATGGTGTAGGGGGTTGTTTTGTCCCAGAGTGAACAGAGGGTAGGGAGAAAAGGAGTGCAGTCTGCCCCCCATCCCCAGCCATAGGTCAGAAATGAAGTTTCTGCTGAACAACAAGCTATTATCCAGCAATTGTCCAATGGTGAACCACATGGGTATACCAAATTTGTTAATTAGATAGCTTTAAGGTTTTGTTTTTATTTTTGTTTCTTGGTTATAGACATTGTCATGGTGGACATTTTTCTGATTATTGTTTTTAACATCTGCTTAATTAACTGTTTCGGGATAAATTGTCAGGGTAATGCTCGCTGAACCAAAAAATTCAGTGCAATCTTTTGTGGCTTTAGCTTGGCAATGCTGAGAAATTCAAGTCATGTTTTTAGTTTAGAAACAAAGTGTATTGATGAAGCACTTGTTTGCTGGGGAAATCACTATGTTGAGTAGATAAAGGCTCACTCAGCAAACTGGAAAAGCTGTTGGCTTCATTATCTACCTATGATTTTCTCTCCAACCTTCAGGGATGCATAGATGGAGTCTCTGGTTTGATGACCTGTCCTTTGGCGCCCCCTTCTGGAAGACTCAGTCATCAGCCTGTGCGGGCCCTCCCAAGAGAGCTGTGTGGGGTGAAATGGGGCCAAGTAGAAGGGGCCGGCTGGGAGAAGTCTTGTGTTGGGGTGAGTTGGCAGAGAGGACCCCACCCATCACTCACACAAGGGCCCAGGTAGCATCTGTAAGGATGTTGAGCCTGAAGGTCTGGCCCCCTAAGAGTAGGGTGACTTCCACATTGCAGTTGGTGATTTACTAATGAACAAATCTGATTCTACCACTTCTCTTTCACCTCCCATCCATCACTCAACTGATTTAAAAAATCCTCTATTAGCTTCCTCTCTTGTTTGTGTATCACAGTCTTGCCCTGGCCGTGGGTGGTGGGGGTTGTGAGGTGGGGGGTGCATGTTTGGCACCAAGTCTGTGGTGCTTTTCTAAGTACAGTACCTCGGAGTTTTGATTAGATGTCTGCCTCCACTGACAGACTATGAGCTGGATAGGATAAAGTCCCAGCTATAGCTTGGCACAGAGTCTTCCGGTCTTGTCTCCCTCCTGCCTCTCCAGCCTTGTTTCTTCTAACTTCTTATGGTGCACCCTGTGGACTCCATCCCCTGAGCAGGCCGCACTCTTTTTTATTTTATTTTATTTTTATTTATACTTTAAGTTCTAGGGTATATGTGCACAATGTGCAGGTTTGTTACGTATGTATACATGTGCCATGTTGGTGTGCTGCACCCATTAACTCGTCATTTACATTAGGTTTATCTCCTAATGCTACTCCTCCCTGCTCCCCCCACCCCTTGACAGCCCCCAGTGTGTGATGTTCCCCTTCCTGTGTCCAAGTGTTCTCATTGTTCAGTTCCCACCTATGAGTGAGAACATGTGGTGTCTGGTTTTCTGTTCTTGCAATAGTTTGCTGAGAATGATGGCTTCCAGCTGCATCCGTGTCCCTACAAAGGACA
>NW_012109031.1:321581-322573 GCF_000951045.1 Mandrillus leucophaeus | reverse complement strand
GTGGCAGCAGGAAGACAGGTGGGATCCACTTGCTGCCTGTACATTCAACTGGGAAAGAAAACAATCACTCAGGAGCAGGGCCCAGTTTTCCACGTAGTGTGGTTATTCTAATATTGTTTGCCACACAAGACAGCTTATGGTAGTGCGGATTCTGCCTTTTCAAGGGTTTAAAAGTGTTTCTATTGGAAAGCAACACAAACACTGACTTGCTTCAGAGTCTTTAGTTTCTCCCCATTCTTGACTTGAGGCATCTGCTAAATTGGGGTAGGTTGGAGGGAGGATGCAGCTCCTGTGTCCAGGAAGCCCTCAGTCCCAGCAAACAGAGTCCTGTCTTGAGAATTTTCAGGGAAGCGTCTTGCAGGGCAGCGACTTTGAGTCATGTTTGCACGGGGTCGGATGAGTGCAGGGGTCCTGGTGGCCTGAGACTGGGTGTGGGAATGTGGGCAGGTACAAGAGGGAGAAGGCTCTTGGTGGAAGCACCATCTGCTGTGGACTGGCTGGGACAAGGTGCTGCTCTCTCCTCCCAGATTCTCCATCCACTGTCCCCGGCTGCTGCACCCCTGCACCTCCACGTCTGCCCCCTGCCCGGGGCCAGGGCCCAGCAGTCATGACAGACACCCCAGTGGAGGAATCCCTCTTCCAAATCATCCACTGCTTCCACCAGTATGCAGCCCGGCAAGGCGATGTGGAGACCCTGTCCCTGCAGGAGTTGCAGGCCCTGCTCATGGAGAACGTGCCCCGCTTCATGGACAGCTTGGTACGCAGGGTCTGGGATCAGGGTGGGGGTTGAAGTGGGGCCCGGGCACCAATACAGGGTGGATTCTGGGGTGGCAAGTGAGTGTTGAAAGCAAACGCTGAGGTTATTACAGAGGGTGCTGTCTCTCATGAGAATCTTTTTTTTTTTTTTTTTTTTTCTGGAGATGGAACCTGACTCTGTCGCCCAGGCTGGAGTGCAGTGGCGCAATCTCTGCTCACTGCAACCTCCGCTTCCC
>NW_012109031.1:278976-319456 GCF_000951045.1 Mandrillus leucophaeus | reverse complement strand
TATAGCAGCATGATTTATAATCCTTTGGGTATATACCCAGTAATGGGATGGCTGGGTCAAATGGTATTTCTAGTTCTAGATCCTTGAGGAATGGCCACACTGTCTCTTTTGCAACCCCAGGCCTTTGCCTGTGCCGTGTCCTCTGTCTGGAGCGCCTGGTCCTCCTTTCCTCCGTGCAACTCAAAATCTCTCTTCCAGTCGCAGCTGAAATATGACCTCCCTAAGGAAGTCCCCCTCAACTCCCCAGGCGGAAGGTGCTCCTTTCTGGGTGCCTGGAGCACCTGTCTGTGTCACTCAGTTGGCTTCCACGTGCCTAGTGACAGTGTGTGACTGTCCCCTCACACGTCCCCGCCCTGTGAGCTGGCCCTGTGTCTGATGCATATTGCCTAGCAGAAGGCCTGGCACACTGTAGGCACTCAAGAATGTTTTTTGAATGAATGAAGGAATGAATGTGCTTCATGACGGTGGAGTTTGGGGGTTCGCTAATTGAGGGAGGACACCCCAGGGAGATGTAGTTAAGTGTGTGTCTGACCCCACCCAAGCCCTGGAGGTGGGAGGACAAGCTCTGAGGCAGGGAGACGATAATGGGACCTTTTGTGATTCTTAGATGCTTCAGCTCCTGCTCCGAGGGATGTGGGCTCCTGAAACTGGTTGAGTTAATCTTAGCAAGTTAAGTGTTGTGATGTCACCTGAGGAATGCAATTAAGGCTCAGTCCTGCTGCTGAAGGACCTGTGAAGCATCACAACACTGGCTGCCATAATTGGAGGCGCTGAGGATGGGTGGGATGTGGGGCTTGGTGGTGGGTTCCCGGCTCACACAGCTGCCTCCTGCCTGAGCACTGGGGAATCTCTGGGATCAACTACAGGCTGGATCTGTGGTTTTGGATCCTCACCTCAACAGTGACAGGTCAGTGCCTCTTCCAAGAGAATTGTGGGGTGAGGGTCTGTGTTGGGTCTGTGCAGGTTCTAAAAAGCAGAGGTGGGTACAGCTTACTTGTTTTAGAGAACATGTACAGTGTGGATGGACATCCTAACAGTACAATTGTGGCCTAAGCGGGGTGTAGGACCCGAACTGAAAGCAAGCCTTTGGGCTTGTTCCCAAAGACATGGGTTTGAGCAAAGCTCCAGGTAGATCGGTTGTGTGATCTTGGGGAAATTGCTCATCCTTTCTGGGTTTCATTTTTCCCTTAGGAAAATGGGAGTAATGATGCCTGCTTCCTATGGCCCGCGTGAGGGTTACGTGGGATATGGGATAATTTGTATAAAGTGTTCACCTGGTGCCAGGCTGGTTCCACGAGCGGTGGAAGCAGCAGTTGTCCTGATTCCTATCTACAGAGTCCAGGGAGCACCGCTGACTTGACAGGGAGATCTTGTCGCCCGAAAACTGGGGTCTCATCTCCACAGGAAGTGGGGAGTGGAAGGTCACAGGCATCAGAGCACCAGAGAGGAGCGGCACAGAGGCTCTGGGGGGGGGGGGGGGGTGGGATGTAAGGATTGAAGGGATGGTGCCAATTGAACTAGGAGAGGATGGGACAGGGTCGTGGCAGCAGGAAGACAGGTGGGATCCACTTGCTGCCTGTACATTCAACTGGGAAAGAAAACAATCACTCAGGAGCAGGGCCCAGTTTTCCACGTAGTGTGGTTATTCTAATATTGTTTGCCACACAAGACAGCTTATGGTAGTGCGGATTCTGCCTTTTCAAGGGTTTAAAAGTGTTTCTATTGGAAAGCAACACAAACACTGACTTGCTTCAGAGTCTTTAGTTTCTCCCCATTCTTGACTTGAGGCATCTGCTAAATTGGGGTAGGTTGGAGGGAGGATGCAGCTCCTGTGTCCAGGAAGCCCTCAGTCCCAGCAAACAGAGTCCTGTCTTGAGAATTTTCAGGGAAGCGTCTTGCAGGGCAGCGACTTTGAGTCATGTTTGCACGGGGTCGGATGAGTGCAGGGGTCCTGGTGGCCTGAGACTGGGTGTGGGAATGTGGGCAGGTACAAGAGGGAGAAGGCTCTTGGTGGAAGCACCATCTGCTGTGGACTGGCTGGGACAAGGTGCTGCTCTCTCCTCCCAGATTCTCCATCCACTGTCCCCGGCTGCTGCACCCCTGCACCTCCACGTCTGCCCCCTGCCCGGGGCCAGGGCCCAGCAGTCATGACAGACACCCCAGTGGAGGAATCCCTCTTCCAAATCATCCACTGCTTCCACCAGTATGCAGCCCGGCAAGGCGATGTGGAGACCCTGTCCCTGCAGGAGTTGCAGGCCCTGCTCATGGAGAACGTGCCCCGCTTCATGGACAGCTTGGTACGCAGGGTCTGGGATCAGGGTGGGGGTTGAAGTGGGGCCCGGGCACCAATACAGGGTGGATTCTGGGGTGGCAAGTGAGTGTTGAAAGCAAACGCTGAGGTTATTACAGAGGGTGCTGTCTCTCATGAGAATCTTTTTTTTTTTTTTTTTTTCTGGAGATGGAACCTGACTCTGTCGCCCAGGCTGGAGTGCAGTGGCGCAATCTCTGCTCACTGCAACCTCCGCTTCCCAGATTCAAGTGATTCTCATGCCTCAGCCTCCTGAGTATCTGGGATTATAGGTGGCCACTATCACGCTTGCCTAATTTTTGTATTTTTAGTAGAGATGGGGTTTCACCATGTTGGCAAGGCTGGTCTTGAACTCCTGGCCTCAAGCAATCCACCCGCCTTAGCCTCCCAAAGTGCTGGGATTACAGGTGTTAGCAACCGTGCCTGGCCCTGAGAATCTTTAATTCATGGGACGGCGGGATCTGTGGCCACAGTGGGGTGGCCCCAGCACAGCTGTGTTTCTTGTCCTTCCCTCTCCCAGAACTCCCTGCCTGGCCTCCCTCCAGCCCAAACTTAGCCGATTTCCTGGAACTCAGTCCTAACCCCAAACCTGTTTATGCCTCTGCCCATCTACTTCCTGAGTACAGGCCCTCCCCTCTGCCCACAGGCCCATCGAGGCAGTGCCTCTGCCCCTCACCCCATGCCACCTTCCAAGCCCTTTGAATTTAGCCCCTTCTCCTGGGCTGCACAAGCCTGGCCCTCCTGCTCCCATGCATGGGGGAGGGATAGCAGGGGTTGCGGTGGCCGCCCTAACCACAGTAGGAGTAGGGTGGGGTGGGATTAGGAAACATTACTTCCCCTTCCACCTCCTGTCCCCAGAATCTCTCAGACCTGGATAGGTCCAGTTCCCAAATCCAGGCTCAGACAGCCCTCAGGCCCTGCCCATCTTCTTTGTCATCAGACCCAGACCCATGATTACTGGGCTCCTTGGGACCTGCAAGGCCTGCAAGGGTGTCTCTGGGGTGCTCCTGTCTAGCCATGCCCTGGGGTGTCTGGACTGTCATCTCCAGAGGACTTCTGGTCCATCCTGACTCAAGGCCACTCCATCCAGGAAAACGCTCCTCTTTGGTCACTTCCTGTCTCCCCAGCCTTGCCTCTGCTTACTGGAGTGTTACTCTGAGGGTTGTAGAGAAGGACGGAGCGAGGGGGAAGTGATTGTGGGTGGTCCTGTTTCCAGGAAACCTTGTCCTTTCTAGGGCAAACTGTACCAGGACAGCCCGGGCCCTGCACTCATGGGACTCAAATCCCCACCGGGGTACAGGGCCCTTGGGGACAGACCCTGAACACAGGGCAGCCCTGGGGAAGGTGGGCCGAGGTGAGGGAAGCTGGGAGAGTCTGTCCCAGGCGGGAAGCCTCCAGCTCCTCTCTGGGTGACCAGCTTTGTGGAACAGTTAAGATCACAGGAACAGGTGGTGGGGGTGGGCCCTGAGGAGACAAAGGCTGCAAACCTGCCCACAACTGCTTCCCCCAAATGGTTTCTAGGGCTTCACACTGGCTCCTCATGCTCACCAGCCAAATCTTGCTGAAAGTTGCCTCATCTGCCCTGCCCAGTGCTCCCGATGTCCACCTCGTGTCTTCCTGCTCTGTCCCTGTGCTGTGCTCTGGCCTGTGACTTTCTTCATGCTGTTCCTTCCAGCTCAAATGCCTCTTTCCTCTCCTCTACGATCCCCATTTGTCAGCCCTCAGGGCCATATCTGGGCCACCTGCCTCGGAACAACCTGGACAGCTCCAGGGCTCCTGGCTTTGTCCTTTCCCTCGTTCTGCGCTCTATGTGGGCCCAGCGCCCGGGGGTCAGAGGTTCGCATGCTGTGCCTCTGCCTGGGAATTGCTCCCGAAGCAGGCAAATGCACAGGCACACAAACCTCTGACCCACTGGGCACTAGCCTTGCAGCAGCGCTGGGGATGCAGACTCGAGGGCCAGGTCGACTCTGCTCCTGGGGAGCTCCCAGTGTGGAGGAGGAAGGCACCGCCCTGCCTTGAGGAAGCCCTGGCTGGGGTGTCCCTCCAGAGGAGCCTCCAGCCCAGCTGTGAAGAGAGGTATAAACAGCTGCTGCAGGTGGATGCAAAATCGTCTGGGATGCCAGGGCTGCCTGGGCACTGAAGACAGTTAACCATCAGTGGTGCCCAGTTTACCTCCTTTGCACACATGCAGCTGGCTCCAGGCTTGGTTATGGGGGCACCCACCATGCCCCTGTCTCTCGAGCCTGATTTTGCAGCATTCAGAGTCCTAGTCACTGACTATTGGAGTGAGGAGTCATTTCCTGTAAGCCCTTGCAGGCAAGGCCAGGCCACAGTTACCCCATCCCCTCCCAGTGGGCTGTGGGGAGCCTGGCAGGTGGGCTGCATGCCTGGGTGGGTGGTTGACACTCTGCCCGCTTCTCAGGGCCGGAAGGAGCCGTACTATATCACAGAACTGTTCCAGGCTGCAGACAAGAACAAGGACAACCAGATCTGCTTCGATGAGTTCCTCTACATCTTGGGAAAGCTGGTGAAGGACTACCACCTGCAGTACCACCGGCAGCTGTGCGCTCACCACTGTGCTCAACACAGCCTCTACTAGAGGGAGATCAGGCAGCCTCCTGCCCACCGGAGCCTGACCCAGGAGGAGGTGTGGCCTGGCTATCAGGAACTGAAAGGAGAACCCAGCTGTGTGTGTCTCTGTGTGTGTGCACATGTCTGTACCTGTCTGTGGAAAGGAGAGCAGTGTGAGAGAGAATAAAGCAATTTCATACATATTTCCAAGGATTTGTCAGTATGTGGTTCTGGGCTTCACCTACAATCCAGAAAAAGAAGTTTCAGTCCCAACCTGGGAAAGATCTATTTTAGATGAATGAAATAGCCCTTGCCTCCAGGAAGCTCCTGTTTGAGTGGAAGAAACAGCTTCTATCTCTAGGGAGCCCCTGTCTGAGGGGGAGATACAGCTTATATCTCCAGGGAGCCCCTGTCTGAGGGGGAGACACAGCTTATTCCTCTAGGGAGTTTATATCTGATGGGGGAGACACCACGTCTGATTCCAGGGGGCCCCATCTGATGGGGAGACAGTCCCCACCTGCAGTGTTCAGCCTGAGAAGGAAGAGTCTCCTTTCCTGGGGAGATAGACAGCGAGGCCTCATCCATGGTCACTCACTCACCCACCACGCAGGTGGTAGCACGGGGTGAGGGTAGGGGTGAACTAACATGCCCCTCTGACAGCATCCCTACTCTGAAAGAGAGCCTCAAGAATTGGCGAGCAAGGGTAGGGCTGAGCCTGGGACAAGACCAGGATAAGGAGGCAGGTGCATTTCTAGCAGAGGGAACAACAGTAGAAAATCATAAAGTATGTCCGGGAGCAACAGAAAGTTTGCTCAGAAATTAGCGTTCATGGAGAAAAGAGTAGAAAGTCAGCTTGAATGGGTGGGTTAGGACCAGAGTCTGGAAGTCCCTGAAAACTGAGCATTGGAATTTGGACTGTATCCTTTTGGTAAGGGATCCTGAGTTGTTAAGTGTGGGGAAGGGGTGAGGGCCCTGGGACCAGCTCTGCTTTAGGAAACTAGTGGTGGGGGTTTGGGGTGGAGGAAGACAGAGCAGACCTGCAGAGACTAGCTGGAGGCTGTGAAGAGGAGGTAAACAGCTTCATGGGGACGGAAGCGAGGAGGCATCAGAAAAGGCAGAACGTCAAAGCCCAGACCTGGGCACAGACTGAGGGAGAGGAGGATCCAGAATGAGGTGGAGGTTTCAGGCGCTAGCGATTGGCATGGGACTTCGGTGCCTGGGTGGGAGCCAGTCTGCAGGGAAAATTGTGTGCTGGGTTTGCACATGCTGAGTCAGACACTGACAGGAGCTGAGCCAACAATCCAGCCTGGCAGAACCACAGACACCTGTTAAGGGAACAGCAATGAGTAGAACCTGGGTGACAGTCAACCCAGGAAGGCTTCCTGGAGGAGAGAAGGGTTGGGTCTGTTTTTTTCTACAACATGATGATGGATGTGAGGCTTACTTCTGACCGAGGGCTATTCATGACCCACTGATCCAAGTCCTCCGGTGTCCCTGACACCACCCACCTGAGACCTGCCCCTGTGCTTGCTCTGTTTCTTTTTCCTCTTCCTCTCTCCTGGGACACCAGGAAATTAATGCAGAATCTCTTAGGGAGGGTCTCCTCTGCCTTCAGGAACTGCCAGAGCCCATTTTAATGGGTTGTTTTCTTCTGAGGGTTGGTCTGGGAACCGGTGTCCTGAGCTTACTGAGATAGAAATCATGGATTTTGAAAGAGTGATGGAAGGTGATACACCACCTGTGCACAGGACTGCAGGGTCACTTAAGAAACTTGGTCTGGTTCCCTCTCCATCTGGTCCTTTGCGCCAGACGTGGTGGGTTGTCCCTGGAGCTGAACTGGAGACCTTTTTTCTCATCAGTCAGGCTCTGGGGCAGAATTTGCCCCCGTTTGCTCCAGACCTGGCCTGCTGTCCCTCCCACACTTGCCATCAGCTTAGTTTGCCTTTCAGGACCCTCCTTGGGAGATGTCTGCACCCCATTCCCCTTTTCATTCTCTCCTGTGGAGGGGCATCTTCTGCTGCACTGTGCTTGTTTCGTACTCTCCACCGAGACAGGATCTCAGCGTCCCCATAAACGCTCAGCAGGTGCTTGGGGAAGGAATGCAGAATTGGAGCCCATGGGACTGGAATTGATGACCTGGATCTGTGCTCCTTCCCGAAGGCCCCTGGCTGTGTCTAGAGGCATGAAGACCATTGCCTGAGTTACTTAGGCCACTCTTCTTCCAGGCCCAGGGGAGAAATGTCTGTCTCACCTAAGAGGTGCTGGGCTCCACAGGCATTGAGTACGAAGCAGGGGCGCCCAGCCTGAGCCCTCCCTGCCCCTCTCCTGCCCCCTTCTGGGGGTTTCTTCACCAGCTCTGCCTGCTCTGTCCTCATTTCCTTGGCCTCAGGATTGGGCCTGTCAGGTCTGTTGGGACACACCCAGGGACTGAGCCCTTTCCTGTAAACATGACCAGGTTCTGCTCCCTCTAGGTTGCCCCATGTCCGCCAGGCTGCTTACAGCCTCTGCCTTTCCCCCCATATGCTTACCCAAGTCCTGATACCTTTTGCTGCAAGGTCAGTTCAGCCTGGCTCCTGCTGTCCCAAAAGCACCCAAGGCTGTCTGTCCAGGGGCACAGTTTCTGGGGAGGGGGCGACATTTCATGATCTTGCCAGTCAGCCTGTACACGGTGTGGGGAGGAGGTCACCGCTCGGGACTCCCTCACTGGACCTGGGAAAGGACCTGGAGTAACGCCCTATGCCTCAGTTTCCCCATCTGCCAAATAGGGATAATTATGCTTGTAATGTCCACATCACAAGGTTTCTGGGAATATCAAATGAGTCAGTGGATGCAAAATACTTTGAAAATATGATGCGGTGCTTTGAGGCAGGTCCTGTTAGGCCAGGTCACATAGGACAGTACGTGGTGAATAATAGGTATTAACCAAGGGTGGATCCTTGGTTGACAACTTGTCATGTCAGATATGGCGTTGTTTTCCTATAAGAGCTTGATTCACCTTTTGTCAAGGAAGTTAGACTGCATTTGGTTGATGAATTTATACCCTGCCTTCTTCCAGAAATGATTTAAGATGGCTAAGTGTGATAAAGAGAATTTCCGCCTTGGATAAGGGAAAGGCCAAACTTAATTTTGTATTCATTTATCCCCTCAATAAGTATTAATTGAACACTTAGTAGGTGCCAGGCCCTAGGGTTGTGAAAAGAAATGTGATTTCTTTTCTAAATGGTCTCCTGGTCCCAAAGAAAAGACAGACAATAAACAAATGAATCATAACATAGCAGGGCAAATGCTGTGATGGGTAAGGATTTGGGTAGTGTGGAGGAGAGAAGAATTAACTCTGCATTGACGGCGTGAAGGCAGGCAGATCAGGGATGGACTTGGAGCGGATGATGCCTGAGCTGGATCAGGAAGGGTGAGGAGGACATTACCGGGACAAAAGACATTACAGGCGGGAATAGGAAGTGGATGCTGTCACATCACATCATGAGTCACTCAATCATTTGATACGCTGAATTACTAAGTCTCCCTGTGGGGCTCAGTTTCCTCATCTGTACAATAGGCATTATAATAGTACCTACATCATTGGGTTAGTGTGAGAATTAAATGATCAATGCAAATAATGCAACTAATCTAAGTAAGCACTTAGAATAGTTCCTGGACGTGGGAAAAGCCCAGTGAGTGTTAACTAGTATTTTGCCATGATTTGCTCTGATCAGTGATTGTGGCTGCTGTTATCATGTGTGCTGGGCTCTGTGCTGGGTCTCCAGTGGCTCACATCCAGAGAGAGCTGGATTTATTTTGGAGGGTGAAAGACTCCCTGTGTGTTTATACAATGGCTCAGGCCCTTGTGCAGTGCAGAGGGACCCCAAGAAGCCTCCATCTCCCAGGGCATGGTGCATCCCCAGCTTCACAGAACAGGAGAGCTGTGGAGGAGTGTGGGCAGCAGGGTAGGAATGGATTTAGCCCTTGGCAACAACACACGTCCCCACAAAACATTTTCTTCATCCATTCATCTGTTGAGGGACACTTGGGTCGCTTCCACCTTTTGGCTCCTGTGAATAATGCTGCTATGAACATGAATGTATAAGCACCTGTTTGAATCTCCCTGCATTCAATTCTTTTGCATATATACCAGGAGCAGAATTACTGGATCATGTGGTAATTCTGTGTTTATTTATTTGAGGAACAAACTTGCAGTTTTCCATTGCAGCTGCACTATTTTACATTTCCACCAACAGTGCATTCGCCTTCCAATTCTCTATGCCCTTGCCAACACTTGTTATTTTCTGGGTTTTAAAAGAAGTAGTAGTCATCCTGGTGGGTGTCAGGTGGTATCTCATTGTCGTTCTGCTCCATGTTTTCCTAATGATTAGCAATTTTCATGTGCTTATTGGCCATGTATATCTTAATTTTGAGTCTTTTCCCCATTTTTTGATTGGTTTGTTTGTTTTTTTGTTGTTGAGTTGTAGGAATTCTTTTATATTCTGGATATTAATCCATTATCAGATATTTGTTTTACAAATATTTTCTTTGTAACAACAGAAACACACCACAGTCTTCAGGGTTGGAAGCCAGTTAATCTTAGTGGCATTTTGTTAGTGGTCGGGAGAGGATTTGTTTCCCCTGAAATCCTGGGGAATTGGCCACCTCCTCTTCTCCTCTTAGGCATGAAGCATGTCTAGCTTCTCCAAAGAACCCCTCCCCTCCACTACCTCAGAGTTAGCTTCCTCTCTTCAGCCTGTGATCCTGGGGTCCCAGACACAGTAATTAACCGAGAGAGGGTGAGAGGCTCCCTGCTGTGTTTATGCAAAGGCTCAGGCCCTTGTGCAGTGCAGAGGGACCCCAAGCAGCCTCCATCTCCCATGGCATGGTCCATCCCCAGCTTCACAGAACAGGAGAGCTGTGGAGAAGTGTAGGTAGTAGGGTAGGAATGGATATAGCCCTTGGCAACAACACATTTCCTCACAAAGCACCCACCCACCAAAAAGAACAACAACAATAGTTTTAGTTTTTAGTAATGAGAACAATAGTTTTCATTACTAAAAGCCATCAGCCAGGACAAGTGTTCTCAACCCTTTTGCGGTCTTTGGACCCTTGGAAACTCTGATGGAAGCCATGAAGGAATGTTCTCATTGAGTGCATGCACTCAAAATGATGCATTCAACTTCAATTCAATTTCAGGGATGTACAGCCTGACCAACAAAGAAGGGGATTAGCAGTCCCAATAGTGGAGAGGGAATGGGAGTGGGAATCTGGTGGATCAAGCAAGTGGATGTCAGTAGCCCAGAAAAAGAGCCCCACTTCCTGCTTTTTCCTTCTGGGCACTATTGCCTAGCAAATGCCTTCCTCTTTCCTCTTCTCCTACCTCCCCACCCAAAATTTTCATTCTGCACAGTGATTGCCACATTCACCTGGTTGAGAAACCAGAGACTGTAGCAACTCTGGCAGGGAGCAGCTGTCTCTGATGGCCTGAAGCTGTGGGCAGCTGGCCAAGCCTAACCGCTATAAAAGGGAGCTGCCTCTCAGCTCTGCATGTCTGTTGTCTGCTGTCTTTCAGAAGACCTGGTAAGTGGGACTGTCTGGGTTGGCCCCACACTTTGGGCTTCCCTTGGGGAGGGTCAGGGAAGAGGAGCGGCCTTCCTGAGAGAGGAGAGAGAAAGCTCAGGGAGGTCTGGAGCAAAGATACTCCTGGAGGTGGGGAGCGAAGCAGGGATAAGGAAGGAGTGCATCCTCCAGCACCTTCCAGTGGGTAAGGGCACACTGTCTCCTAGGCTGGACCTTTCTTGGGCAGCGGGTGGGGTGGTAAGGAAAGTCAACAGGTCCCGTGTGTGTGCATATGCCTCTGTGTGAACGGACCCTTCCCCTTCCCACACCTGTATCCCTATCATCCCCTCCTTGCCACCAGAGCCATAACTATCTGCTGGTTTGGTTATTTGGAGAGTGCAGGCCAGGACAAGGCCATCGCTTGGGGCATGAACCTTCTGATTACTGCCCTGGGCAGATGCAAACTCCCTGCCATGGGATTCCCAAGAGGGTTCTGTTTTTCAGGTGAGGCAAGTCCGTGGGCATCATGTTGACCGATCTGGAGAAAGCCTTGAACTCTATCATCGACGTCTACCACAAGTACTCCCTGATAAAGGGGAATTACCATGCTATCTACAAGGATGACCTGAAGAAATTGCTAGAGACCGAGTGTCCTCAGTATATCAGGGTGAGGAGGGGCTGGGTGTGGTGGGGGCTCTCTGCCTGGTCCTGGGGCTGCCCTGGGCCAGCGGTCCTCCCTGCTGCCCTTTGTAGATGGCCATGCCTTGGTTGTCTCTGAGATCTTTAAACTCTGGCTTCTTCTCCTCAATCTTGACAGAAAAAGGGTGCAGATGCCTGGTTCAAAGAGTTGGACATCAACACCGATGGCGCAATTAACTTCCAGGAATTCCTCATACTTGTGATAAAGATGGGCGTGGCAGCCCACAAAGAAAGCCACAAAGAAGACCACAGAGAGTAGCTGAGTTACTGGGCCCAGGGGCTGGGCCCCTGGACATGTACCTGCAGAATAATAAAGTCATCAATACCTCAGGCATCTCTCATTCGTGCTTTTGTGGGATGAGGTTCCTCGGTGTGGAGGGAGGGTTGGAAAACCCAAAGGAAGAAAAAGTAATCTATATTACCCAATCCCACCTCTCACAAGCCTTTCCTGCTTTACCCCTCATCTGGCCTCTACCCCACACTCCCTTCCAGCTCCACCATATTGAACCATTGGATCTGAGGCTTAAGGATTCCAAAAAGTCCATGACACTATAGCTGATGATTTTACTAGTAGTTCTGAAATGGATCGGGGATTTGGGAACAGGGTGGTATAAGAACAACTGATACTGTTCTCTAAGCTAAATTTTAGTTTCCAGTTAAATGTCTTAGATGTGGCTCTTGGGAAATTAGGTTGATAGCTACATAGAAGTGTGTGTGTGTGTGTGTGTGTGTGAGAGAGAGACAGACAGAAAGAGAGAGCGAGAAAGGGAAAGGCTGATTCTGTGTGTGGTGTGATGTAGGTGGACAATGTTTAGAGTCCTCCATTAATAGGATAATCCCCACACCTGTCCCCATACCTGTAGTTTGTCCTCGGGAATTTTGAAAATTTTTCCTCCCTCTCCACTCCCAAGCTCCCAACTCAATTAAATGATAAAGGAATAGACAAGTAGGAAAATAAATTAGTAAAACTTAAGTCAAAGAATAGGTTATTCAAATGCTGCCCTACGGGATTCTATGGTTTGGTGATCAGAGAATTATCTAAAAAAAAACTTCCCAAGGCCTGGTACAAGGGGAAGGCCCGAAGATGAATAGTTATTCCCTGAGAGGTGCATCAAAAAAAGAAGAAAATGAAGGGGAACCTTTTGACAAGAACGTCACCCCAAACTGGATTTCCATGCTGTGGTGTGGGGAATTTTCTGTTGTCCTCACTTAGGTGCTGGGGCAATGATGTTAGCGATGGGTGAAGAGGTAGGAAGCTGTCACCAGAATCACTAAACCAGGGTTCTTAACTTGTCTGTCTATACATCTCTGAAATTGCGTTGAAGTTGAGTGCATCATTTTGAGTGCATGCACTGAGAACATTCCTCCACAGCTTCCATCAGAGTCTCAAAAAGGCCCAACACCTCAAAAAGGTTAAGAACGCTTGTCCTGCTTACTGGCTTTTAGTAATAAAAGGCAGAGTATTTCTCTTTGTCTCTCTCTCTCTTTTTTTTTTTTTTTTTTTTTTGAGACACAGGGTCTTGCTCTGTCACTTGCACTAGAGTACAATGGCATGATCATGGTTCACCGTAGCCTCGAACACCTGGGCTCAAGTAATCCTCCCAGCTCAGTCTCTTTGGTAGCTGGGACTACTGGCATGAGCCACTGCCCTTGGCTAATTTTTATATTATTTTTTTGTAGACATGGAGACTTGCTATATTGCCCAGGCTAGTGTCAAACTCCTGGACTCAAGCAATCCTCCTACCTTGGCCTCCCAAAGTGCTGAGATTACAGGTGTGATCCACACCACACCTGGCCAAAAGGTGGAGTATTTTTATTGCTATTGTTATGTTGGGTGGGTGGGTGGATGCTTTGTGGGGACATTTGTTGTTGCCAAGGGTTAAACCAGTTCCTACCCTGCTGCCCACAGTCCTCCACAGCTCTCCTGCTCTGTGAAGCTGAGGATATGCCCCGGCCTGGAAGATGGAGGCTGCTTGGTGTCCCTCTGCACCACACAAGGGCCCCAGCCATTGCCGAAGCACAGGCTACAGTGGCTGAACAAAAGACCTTATTTCAATGGAAAAGGTTTTCCTGTTTATTCCTCCACTTGGGAACCAGAACAATTTTGGTTGGGTCCAGAACCCAGACCATTTTCTGCCCTCCTGCCTGGCAGAATTCAGTCTAAATTCAAATGGGCTGAAGAGGGGAGAAAAAGCTACCAACACTTATGGTGGGGTATGGTGGGGTCTGTGTGTGTGTGTGTGTGTGTGTGTGTGTGTGTGTGTGTGTCAGGGTGGGAGTGCAATCTATCTCAGTGCTTTTGATTCCCCCTTGGAAGTACACTGTTGGACTTGCTGTCAATTGATTCTTTGCAGGAAGAGTTACTAAATACAGCAGGGAGCCTTCCACCCTCTCTGGGATAATTATTGTGCTTGGAACCCCAGGATCACGGGCTGAAGAGAGGAAGCTAACTCTGGGGTAGTGGAGGGGAGAGGTTCTTTGGAGAAGCTAGACATGCTTCATGCCCAAGAGGAGAAGAGGAGGTGACCAATTCCCTAGGATTTCAGGAGGAGCCAAACATTTTCCTATCACTAGCAAAATGCCACTCAGATTAACTGGTTTCCAGTGCTGAAGATTACACAGCTCAGGTCACTGAGCTTTTTCTTGTAGTATACCTTAATCATATAAAATGTGAATGAGCAGGGAAAGGTAACAGTTTAAGCCCTTATTCACGGATGTTTTAATTACCAGCCAATTTTATTTGTTATCAGCTAACATATTAGTGAAAATGGCTGGCAGCCAGCTGAAAGTTAAGATTGGGATCTAAGATGGGATGAGAAAATCTAGTCATCAGAATATGGAGATGGGCTTCTCCTGGGGCAAGGAGGAAAGCCTAGGCATTAAATTGCTTTCTTCTCAGTTTTGCTGAAGGGTATCTATGCATCCCCCCATGCCAGTGCTTCTACTTAAGTCAGGAGTGTGGAATACACTCAGCATTGCAGAAACGGAGATTATGGAGCTCTGAGAGACACCACAGTGATCTTGCTATAATTTTCTCCGATACATAGTCTAAAGGTGAGCAGCTGACCCGAATGTGGCCCAGGCTGAAAAAGGTAGAAAAGGTCTCAGGGTTCACCAAGCCACATCTCAGGTCAACTCAACATTTAGGGGACCTCACAAGAGAAAAGATAGTAAAAGGAGTACACAAAAGGAGTGAGCACCCCGATTCTGCCTCTCAGCTATCCACATTGGTGGTGGTGGTGGGGTGTGTGTGTGTGTGTGTGTGTGTGTGTGGCAGGGTGGTGAGGGGCAACCTATCTCAGTGCCTTTGATTCACCTTGAAAGTGCACTATTGGACTTGCTGTCAGTGGATTCTTTTGGGGAGAGTTACCATTCTCAGTTGTCTGCCATCACTTGAAAGTCCAATAAGTCTTCTTTTTTTGAGCCCACCAGAAGAGGAAGGTGGCCCACAGTGCCCTTTGGAGTTTCACCATAAGTGATGGGTACTGGTTGTGAAGAATTGGGTCAACAGTTGCTTCTTGAGTGCACAGTGGGGCAGGGGAGGTGGCACAGCTGTCACTGGCCATCTGGAGAAGACAAGTGAGAGAGGCAGGTCTTGGAAGCTTCCTGCAGGACGCAGGCTTGGAGATGATGATTTACAAACAAGACTGTGCCCATTACCGAAACCACTGACTGGGCAGAATCAGACAGGACTCGCGGCCCAGAGCAAGGTGATTTTGTTTCCTGTTTCCCCAGCTGCAAAAGAAGAACAAGGGAGTGGGAAGTTTAGAAATAAGTAGTTTAGCAGGAAATCGCATGTAACATTTGAGCCCACAAAGGAGAGCTTGGCTCACCAATTGAAGCAGATCCGGCCACTATGATTTCTGGTTCCTATAAGGATGACCTCTCTGAAATCTTGCTTCTCCTTCCAAGTTCTTCGCCCAAGGGTCCTGACTTCAGGTGTGTTCCTAGTGGTTGTGACAAAAGTCTTAAAAGGCATGGAGAGGATCTGGACTTGGGCAGTCCGTCTACAGTGGCTGAGTAAAAGGCCTGATTCCAAAGGAAAAGATTTTCCTGTTTATCCTTCCACTTGGGAACCAGAACAATTTTGATTGGGTCCAGAATCCAGCCCATTTTCTGCCCTCCTGCCGGAGGCGGGGGAATTCAGTCTAAACTCAAATGGGCTGAAAAGGGGAGGGAACTCCTACCAACACTTACTGGGCTCCAGCTGTGTGTCAGTGTGAAAGAAAAAAAACATCATCTCAAACCCGGAAAAAGGCAAACTGGTGATTGCTTATATTTTTGACCTCATGCTAGAGTCTGTCTGAATAAAAGCAGGTCCTTGCAACTAGTCCTCATCTGACACTTTCGAGAAAACTAATCGGCAAAGTATGTTTGATAGTAATCCATAACAGATGAAGTAGACAGTTTACCTCTGCTGGCTAGGGCAATATGGCTTTAAGGGCTGGTCAAGACATTAAACCCAAAACTGTTACGGTTTTTGTCACCCTATGAAAAGTCAAAAGACTTGTATCTTGTCTTGTGTCTAAATTAAGAATCTTAGACATTACTTTCTAACTGTCTTTCATATTCTTAATATCCTTCAAACCAGTTCAAAAAGTCTTCCTTGCTTGTTCTCTCATTAATGAATTGAAACAAAAATTTTGACACAGGCCCATGATTTTGTTGATGATTTTGCTTTTTAGCTCAAGACATTGTGGTAACTTATCTCATTTCTCATAACAACCCTATGAGAGAGGTAATTGCTGTTTCCATTTTGTACATGAGGAGACTCAGAAACTCATGTCTCCAAGCAAGAGACCCTAATTAAAACGTGAAGGTGCTCTCTTCTAGCTGTTTTCCACCCTGGGTGTGGATGGGACAGCCCTTCCTCACCTGACTACCTGGCCTCTTTCTCCTCATCCCCCGTAGGGTCTCTGCGGTCCAGAGTGAGGAGCAGGGAGAGAAGGTACCAGATGAACTTCTCTCTTGGGCCACTCTCCCTTGCCCAGAACTTTACCTGGCACACCTCAGGGCCTGAAGGATTGGTAGTTTTTTCCTGGTGTGAGCAATCCTCTAGGCAAGGAAAATCTCCCTATGTATAGAGCAAGAGAATGGACATTTTGATTGCCCTAAACTATTAGGGGTTGTCCCGGTAACAATTCTGTCTTCTTCCCTGGGCGGAGGAGCTTTCCTTCCAGTCTTAGGAGATTGGGAAATTCCCCTGTGATCTAAAACATTGCTGAATCAGCCACCCATGTACCCAGGGCACCTCCGTGCTGGAATAGTCCATCTGTGGCCTGTTACCAATTTGACTGGGGCCCCAACAGCCATCAGTGTTTCTAATTGGAGAGTGACGGCCTCAGTGCAGGTTACCTAGAACACAGACATAAAATCAGACAGATTTTAAACATTGTCAATGGTGTCGGAAATTAGGCACATCATACAATTTACCTTGCCACCTAACTCATGGCTAAATCTGACATGGGCTTTGTACACTTGAACAAGAGACTTTTATAATGACAGCTCCCTGACCGGAGTTACATGTGCTCCCCTGGCTAAAATATTCCTTTGTGGGCTATACTGCAGAATACCTGTCACCCTCAGATAGAGCATGCTGTTTTGGAATTTGGGGTCCTCAAGTGTTGGTGCAAAAGCTGGAAAGGCTTCTGACATTGTAGGGTTGCCTGAGATACTCTTCCAGGAAGGCATTCTGATAGCTGATTCCATTTTGCTGTCTGCATCCCCCTACCTGGCATAGGTGTACATACCCTGGGAAAAATGGTACCCAGCTTGTCATTGACTATGTCAGTGATAACTAGTGCTACCACCTGGGCTGTTTAGGACCAATGAAACTCACTGAATTCATTAGCTAAGCTGGTGATGAACACCTGAACAGCCTCTGATCATCTGCTGGCAGAGCAGAGTGGCCTTCGGTTGTTGCCAACACCTCCTGCTACACCTGAGTAAACACCTCAGGGATTGTACAGACAGGGGAAGGGATCCAGAGGCAGACCCAGCCCTTTGGTTTCAAACAGTGAGGACATCTGAAGGATCCTTCTTTGGTCTCTTTGCAAAAAAAAATTATTTTAGATTCAGGGTATACATGTGCAGGTTTGTTACATGGGTATATTGCATGATGCTGAGGCTTGGGCTGCCAATGATCTCATTGCCCAAATAGTGAACATAGTACCTGTTAGGTCGCTTTTCAACCTGGTGCCCCTCCTGCCCTCCCTCCTTTTGGAATCCCCAGCGTCTACCGCTCCCATCTTGATGTTGGTGTATACTCAGTATTTAGCTCTCACTTATAAGTGAAAACTTCTGGTACTTGGTTTTCTGTTTCTACATTAATTCACTTAGCATAATGGCCTCCAGCTGCATCCATGTTGCTGCAAAGGGCATGATCATGGCCTTTTTTATGGCTTCATAGTATTGACGTATATGACATATATGTACTACCTTTTCTTTATCCAACTGCCATTGATAGGTACCTGGGTAGATTCCATGTCTTTGCTAATGTGAATAGTGCTTTGATAAACATACTAGTGCAGGTGTCTTTTCTTTTGGGTATATACTCACTAATGGGATTGATGGGTTGAATGGCAATTCTATTTTTAGTTCTTTGAGAAATCTTCAAACTGCTGAACTAATTTGCATTTCTACTAACAGTGTGTAACCATTCCTTTTTTTCTCCAACCTTGCCAACATCTGTTATTTTTTTACTTTTAAATCATAGTCATCCTGACTTGTGAGATGATATTTCATTGTGGTTTTGATTCACATCTCCCTGATGATTAGTTTTTGCATATGTTTGTTGGCTACTTGTGTTTTTTTTTTGAGAAATGTCTGTTCATGTCCTGTGCCCACTTTTTAATGGGGTTATTTGTTTTTTTCTTGTTAAGTTGTTTGAGTTCCTTGTAGATTCTGGGTATTAGCCTTTTGTCAGATGCATAGTTTGTGAATATTTTCTCCCATTATGTAGATTATCTGTTTATTCTGTTATTAGTTTCTTTCACTGTGTGGAAGCTTTTTAGTTTAATATTAGGTCCCATATCAATTTTCATTTTTGTTGCATTGCTTTCGAGGACTTAATCATAAATTCTTTGCCTAGAACATGTCTAGAAGAGTATTTCCTAGGTTTTCTTCCAGGATTTTAATAGTTTAAGGTCTTAACATTTAAGTCTTTAATCCATCTTGAGTTAATTTTTGTATATGATGAGAGGTAGGGGTTCAGTTTCATTCTTCTGCATATGGTTAGCCAGTTTCCCCAGCACCATTTATTGAATAAGATTTCCTTTCCCCATTGTTTATTTTTGCCAGTCCTGTTCAAGGTCAATCGGTTGTAGGTATGTGGCTTTATTTCAGTGGTCTCCATGCTGTTCCATTGGTCTATGTGTCTATTTTTGTACAAATACCATACTGTTTTGGTTACTATAGTCTTGTAGTATAGTTTGAAATTGGGTAATGTGGTACCTCTGGTTATATTCTTTTTGCTTAAGATTGCTTTGGCTATTTGTGCTCTTTTTGGTACTATATGAATTTTAGACTAGTTTTGTAAAGTTGTCTGAAAAATGACCTTGGTAATTTGATGGGAATAGCACTGAATCTATAGATTGCTTTGGGCAATGTGGACGTATTAAATTAACTATAACAATTCTTCCAATCCATGAGCATGAAATGCTTTTTCATTGGTTTGTGTCATCTATGATTTCTTGTAGCAGTGTTTTATAGTTCTTCTTGTAGAGGTCTTTCACCTCACTGGTTAGATGTTTTCTTAGGTATTTTTGTGTGTGTGTGTGACTGTTGTAAACGGAATTGCATCTTTGATTCGGTTCTCAGCTTGAATATTATTGGTGTATAGCAATGCTACTGATTTTTCTATGTTGATTTCGTTTTTTGAGATTTGCTGAAGTTGTTTATCAGGTCTAGGAGTCTTTTGGCAGAATCTTTAGAGTTTTCTGGACATGGAATCATATTGTCAGTGAAGGAAGATAATTTGATTTCCTCTTTTCAATTTGGGTTCCTTTTATATCTTTCTCATGTCTAATTGCTCTGGTTAGGGCTTTTAGTACTATGTTGAATAGGAGTAGTGAGAGTAGACATCCTTATCTTGTTCTAGTTCTTAGGCAGAATGCACCCAAAATATACTTATTCAGTATGATGTCAACTGTGGGTTTGTCATAGATGGCTCTTATTATTTTGAGGTATGTTTCTTTGAGGTCCAGTTTATCGACAGCTTTTATCGTGAAGAAATGTTGAATTTTTATCGAATGCTTTTCTGCATCGATTGAGATGATCATATAGTTTTTTGTTTTTAATTCTGTTTATGTGGTGAATCACAGGTATTTATTTGCATATGTTGAACCATCCCTGCATTCCAGGAATAAAGTCCACTTATTTGGGAAATTAACTTTTTGATATGCTGCTGTATTTGGTTTTCTAGTATTTTATTGAAGAGTTTTACATCTATGCTCATCAGGGATATTGGATTGTAGTTTTTTTTTTTTTTTTTTTGTTGTACCTTTGCTGAATTTTGGTGTCATGAGGATACTGGTTTCATAGAATGAGTTAGGGAAGAGCCCCTGCTTGATTTTTTGCAATAGTTTCTTTAGGATTGATACCAGCTCTTCTTTGTAGATCTAGTAGAATTTGGCTATGAATCCATCTGATACAGGTTTTTTTTGTAGTTGTTGTTGTTATTGTTGGTAGGTCTTTTATTACTGATTCAATTTCATTACTTGTTATCGGTCTGTTCAGAAATTCTGTTTCTTCCTGGCTTCCACCAATGTATCCATTTCCTCTACATTTTCTAGTTTGTATGCATAGAGAGGTTCATATCTCTGAGGATCTCTTGTATTTCTGTGGAATCTGTTGTAATATCACCTTTGTCATTTCTGATTGTGTTTATTTTGATCGTCTCTCATTTTCTTTGTTAATCTAGGTAATGGTCTATCAATCTTGTTTATCCTTTCAAAAAAGCAAGTTTTCATTCACTGATCCTTTGTGTGGCTTTTTGGGTCTCAATACATTTAGTTCTGCTCTTACTTTAGTTACTTCTTTTCTTCTGCTAGCTTTGGTTTAGTTGTGCTTGATTTTCTTGTTTTTTAATTTTTTAATTTTTACTTTAGGTGTGAGGTTGGGTTGGTAATTTGAGGTCTTTTTATTAATATCTTCTTGATATAGGCATTTAGCACTATAAAATTCCCTCTTGGGGGGATAGACTAGAGAGGCCGGCGGGCGCACAGGCGAGCGGGCCGGGAGTGGCCGAAGAGCCTGCAGCAGCAGCGCAGCGGACCCGGGCAAGGAGGTCAACGCTCCTGGAAACTTGGGCGCGCCTCCGCGCCAGGAGCGATGAAGACTGTCGCGCCCCGGTCGCGCCCTGGATGCGGTTCTACTCCAACAGCTGCTGCCTGTGCCGTCATGTCGGCGCCGGCACCATCCAGCTCGGTGTCTGGTACCTGATCATCAATGCCGTGGTACTGTTGATTTTGTTGAGTGCCCGGCTGATCCGGATCAGTATCACTTTTCAAGTTCTGAACTGGGAGGCGACTTTGAGTTCATGGATGGTGCCAATATGTGCATTGCCATTGTGATTTATCTTCTTATGATACTGATATGCACTATGGCTAATTACGAAGCATACAGGCAACACGCAACCTGGATCATCCCATTCTTCTATTACCAGATCTTTGATTTTTCTCTGAACACCTTGGTTGCAATCACTGTGCTTGTTTATCCAAACTCCATGTAGGAATACATACGACAACTGCCTCCTAATTTTCCCTGCAGAGATGATGTCATGTCAGTGAATCCTACCTGTTTGGTCCTTATTATTCTTCTGTTTATTAGCATTATCTTAACTATTAAGGGTTACTTGATTAGCTGTGTTTGGAACTGCTGCCGATACATCAATGGCAGGAGTTCCTCCTATGTCCTGGTTTATGTTACCAGCAATGACACTACGGTGCTCCCACCCCCCTATGATGATGCCACTGTGAATGGTGCTGCCAAGGAGCCGCCGCCACCCTAGGTGTCTGCCTAAGCCTTTGAGTGGGTGGAGCTGGGGGCAGCAGCTTGACTTTTAGGTACCTGAGCAGTAGTTCTGTTATTTCACTCTTGAGGTGAGCTCTCTGCGCTTGTTTGTTGCTGAAATGCTACTTTAAAAAATTTAGAAGCTAAGTTGAAACCTGTAGTTTTCCTCAACATACGCTTTGCTAAAACACTGTGATAGATTCGCTGTAGAATACTTCCTGTAGGATTAGGGGTGTAAAGGGCTTCACCAACCTTCTTTAGGCATTGAAACTTCCCCCAAATCTGGATGGACCTAGAGTCAGAGAAGTCTGCTTTCCTACCTGCGGGACCCCAAAGTTGGGCCATTAGTCACACGTTTCTCTCCCTTCCCTCTCTTTTGAAAGTGTAAAATAAAACAAAAAGATAGATAACTTTTCTTAAACCATTCCAATGTAGAGAACAATACCTTATGAAAACAGGAATGCCAATTGTGTAATCGTTGTTCTAATTAGGTAAATAGAAGTCCTTATGTATGTGTTTCAAGAATTTCCCCCATAACATCCTTTTTGACTTAAGTTCACTGACAGTTTGCATTTGGTGGTAAAGGATTTTCTCCATGGCCTGACTTAAGACCATTGGAAAGCACCAGGCAGGGGGAGCAGTAACCACCTGATGTCTGTTCTCCTGCATACCATGTCCAGGGTCATGGGGCAGTGTGCCTCGCCTGTGTTAGGGGGTGAAACGGATGTGTTTGGCGCTGCATGGGATCTGGTGCTTCTCTTCTGGATTCATATCCTCACTCAGGGCGCACTTTTACTGAGTGTTCTGCCCTAGCCTGGTTCAAGGAAGTCATCCAACTGACTTTATCAAGTGGAATTGGGGTATGTTTGTTGTATATTTGCCTGATGACATGGAAAATGTTTTCCTCCTTCTTCCCCTGCAAAATACATTCTACTGCTTTGAACTCCAAGTACGCCTAATCACCTTTTAAAGTGTAAAAGTCTTCAGAAAAATGAGGATTGCTTTCCTTTTATGTGCTTATTATCTTAACTACCTAAATTGCAAGGGATTTTTCTATATTCATATGTTCAAAAGTCGGCAACTCTCCTGTTGGTTCGTTATTGAATGTGCTGTGAATGAAGTCTTTTGCAATTAAAATGAGATTCGCCCACAACCAAGATGAAAAAGAAAATCCCTCTTAACACTACTTTTGCTACATTCCAAATGTTTTGATATGTTGTGTTATGTCTCTATTTTTGTATCTGTCAAAGAATTTTTTGACTTCTGCCTTAATTTTGTTGTTTAACCAAAAGTCAGGAGCAAGTTGTTTAGTTTCCATTTATTTGTGTGGTTTTGAGAGTTCCTCTTGGTATTGATTTCTATTTTTATTCCACTGTGGTCCAAGATTCTTGGTATAATTTTGATTTTTTTTTGAATTTATTGAGATTTACCTTATGACCGAGCATGTGGTTGATCTTAGAGTATGTTCCATGTGCAGATGAAAATAATATATTCTATGGTTGTTGGGTGCATTGTTCTATAGATGTCTCTTAGGTCTAATTGGTCAACTGTCAAATTTAAGTCCATAATTTCTTTGTTAGTTTTCTGCCTTGATGATCTGTCTACTGATGTCAGTGGGGTGTTGTCCCCTGCTATTATTGTGTGGCTGCCAAAATCTTTTCTTAGATCCAGAAGTACTTGTTTTATAAATCTGGGTGCTCCAATGTTGGGTGTGTATTTATTTAAGATGGTTAAATTTTCTTGTTAAATAGAACCCTTTATCACTACGTAATGCCCTTCTTTATCCTTTTCTACTGTTGTTGGCTTAAAGTCTATTGGATCTGATTCAAGAATAGCAACTTCTGCTCTTTTTTGTTTTCCGTTTGCATGATAAATCTTTCCTTTACTGTGAACCAACAAGTGTCATTACATGTGAGACAGGTGTCTTGAAGACAGCAGGATGGGTCTTGTTAAATCGAATTTGCCGCTGTTTGTGTTTTAAGTGCAGCGTTTAGGCCATTTACATTGGAGGTTAATATTTGTGTGTGAGACTGTGTTCCTGCTTGTTTGATTTCTTTTTTTCTTTTGAGTCTTGCTCTGTTGCCCAAGCTGGAGTGCAGTGGCGAGATCTTGCCTCACTGCAAACTTCGCCTCCCGGGTTCACGCCATTCTCCTGCCTCAGCCTCCTGAGTAGCTGGGACTACAGGCACCTGCCACCATGCCTGGCTAATTTTTTGTATTTTTAGTAGAGATGGGTTTCACCATGTTAGCCAGGATGGTCTTGATCTCCTGATCTCGTGATCCGCCTTTAGCAACCTCTTGCCTGGATGATTGGGATCCTGGGCTAGTCCCTTCTCCAGGCATATGTGAAAAAAAAAATCTCAGGACCCCTAACTTACTAAGCCAGAGGGAAATATCAAGCTGGGAAATGGATCATGCAAACCTGCCCCCCGAGGTTTGTTTCTAAATAAGATAGCTACAAAGATAAAAAGCCATATACCATCCTCACAATTTGCCCACAAGGAAATTCCTTGTGAGCCTCAAGATCCTTACCCTAAAACAGTTCTATTGAATTTCACCCTGGCAGTGTAATTGATAGCTTATCTTCACAGGTGTGGGAAAAATGACAGAACATAAAGTCATCCCTCTGCTCACCCAAGACAAATCCATATCTGATTGCTTCCTCTGCCCTATTTTTGTGATCTTATGTAAAAATGCAGATTCACTGAGCCACATGAAGGCATAAGTGACTATTTCTTCTACTCCCCTCCCACATGAAAATTGTGTATTCAGTGAAAGATCGATCAAAGACTCAAAAGGATGCAATCACTTGTCTCTTATCTACTGACACATTTATAAAGTATTTCTTCCTCTTCTCCCAATATCCACTGTTTCTCCTTCAAATATTGAAGCCCTCAAAATAATCTTTGGAGAAAGGCATAGATCTACCTCCTGGGCACACATCCTTAACTTTGGCCAAATAAACCTAAAATGATTGAGACTCGCCTTGGTCACTTTCATTGATTTACACAGGCCTGATCATCCTGCTGTGGTGGTGTCCTCCTGGGCCTAGTGAAACAAATACTGTCAGTGGCTCAACAATGTTGCACAGAGATTGTGTCAGTCAAGGTGTCACACGGATCTGAGAGACAAACTTTTGCCTCCAGATCCAGGGAGGTCGGTGGGCACATGAAATGAACTAGCTTTGCTAAGGGGGATATCTGGGTTGTGGGGCAGATGGCAGCACAGGTTCTCGCATGGCCTTGGCTGCTCAGCAATCTTATTGACCTCTAGGCATAAACCAAGGGCAGAGTGCTTTTGGATGTCCCTCAGCTTTGGTGTGACATGGGTAATGTACAGATGAGACTTAATCCATTTTGGGCAGGTTTCTGAGTCTTGAAGGACCACCTCTCCATGAATCCTGGGCATCTGTTGTCCCTTGCTGCCTCTCTGTGAATAATAAAGTTGCTTTACTAAAACTCACGTGAATGTTCTGTCTTACTGAACTCATGAACATGGTAAAGTAACCCAGGCATGGCGAACTTCCCTCACACACAGTGATTACCCTACTCCAGCTTTCTAGGTCTTTGTAACAGCCAAGTTGGAAAGTGTGTTGGGAACGCAAAGGGAAGGCATAGTAGTATTGCTCTCTTCTTTTTTGAAAACCTTGGAATCTTTTTTGAAAATTTATCCTCTGCTCCAGTGATGAGCTTTGCATCCCAGAATGACTTAGGAGGAGATCTCCCTTCCTGTCTCCTTAGCTGCATACAGATCTTTAAGTTGATATTCCATTTGCCAAAAGGAGCTGGTAACCTCATCTGTTAAAACAAGACACCCATGCTGTAAAGTTTGTTCTCCTGGTCTTTAATTAGGGAGAAGCAGAGTAGAGCTAAACCTGAAGGCTGGGCCCTGGTTCAGCGCTAAAAAACGTGCAGGGCACCCATGTGCGGGTGGGTGGGGTGGGGGTGATTTTGTTTCAGGCTGAGCAGGAGGGTAAAATTCGAGCTGGGTACAATCTGGGCTGCTCCTGTGGCAGCCAAAGCTACAGGTTTGAAGCTTCTGTTGAGCAACAGAGTACTTTACATAAATTGCCTCAAGATGAATCAGAGATTTCTTCACCCAAGGGGGAAGATGAAGCCTGCACTGATGATAAAACCTTCCTTGGCTCAGTGCCCTTCACCACTGATGGCTTTTTGCTGTAGCTCCACATTCCTGTGCATTGAGGGGTAAGTGCCTTTTCCTTGGATGGGTTCTTAGGGGGTCTACAGGGTAGTGACTGCAGTGAAATCACAAGGTGTTGGAAGCCACAACCCTCCACTTGCCTGAGCACCTCTGGGGTGACATTGCATTTTAGACCCAAGTAAATCAGCTCCTGTGCTAGGTAGACTCAGTCCCATGACTTAAGAATGGCTAAACAGGGGTGAGCTATGGACCATTTGTAGGGGACATGTGGCCATAGTGCTATCACCTGAGGAAAGCAAACAGCCTGGCCAATCACAGAACCCTTCCTAAGGGCGCTTGAGTAAGCAATACTCTCCAAGTTATACTCTCCGGTGGATGAGGTGGTATGGAACATGGGCAACTGAGGCTGATTCTTTTAGACATTAGACAGTATTATATGTTTTCTCCTCCTCATCCTATCCATACATGAGAAGTTCACCATGGATCAAACAGAGCAGAGAGACCACAAATAGATATGGAGGATGTTATGTTTTCTTTAGGCCCTTGATTCAGAAAGAAAGGGGAGAGTGGATGTTGAGGGGTGGGGGAGAAACTGGCGCTAGATCTCTCTTGTTTCCTTGAAGGTTAACGTTAGGCTGGGAAGATGACAAAACTTGAAGAGTACCTGGAGGGAATTGTCAATATCTTCCACAATCTCAGTTTGGACGGGGCATTTTGACACCCTCTCTAAGGGTGAGCTGAAGCAGCTGCTGCCAAAGGAGCTTGCAAATACCATCAAGGTAGGTTTTGCCCCTCTCACTGCAAACTTGCCCACACTCCTGCACTGAGGAGAGTGGCAAGGCCTGGCAGAGGATGGTGGGACAAGGACTGGGGTGGAGTTGGCCCCAGTTTGAGCTCCCAAAGGATGCTTTCCCCACTGCTGTGGGAGAGGGCCTTTGCTTCCCTCTCTCAATAACTCACTTAAGGCTCTACTCAGTTCCTCTCTCTGAGTCTGTTTCCTTATATGTAAAATGGAGAGAGGCAGGGCACGGGAGGGGTTGAATGAGTGAGCAGAAGAGTACCTTCCAGGTCAAGACTTGTTAATTCCCGGGTGGTTCATGACCATTGTGTCCTCTGTTTTGTTACATTGGATTCTCCAACACAGTGTTGGCTGACGAGTTAATGCGCCTGGGCCTCCCTAACTTGAGCTCTGAGGGACAAGAGGCCTAAGAAAGGGTCTTGTGTGGAGGTTCTGAACTCAAGGTCTCTGTTATCCTTTTTTCCTAGAATACCAGGGACAAAGCTGTCATTAACAAAATATTCCAAGGCCTGGATGCTAATCAAGATGAACGGGTCGACTTTCAGGAATTCATATCCCTGTCAGCCATTGCACTGAAGGCTGCCCATGACCATACCCACAAAGGGTAGGTAGCTCTCTGAAGGCCTTTTACCCAGCAATGTCGTCAATGAGGGTCTTTCTTTTCCCTCACCAAAACCCAGCCTTGCCTGTGGGGAGTGAGAGTTAATAAATACACTCATGAAAAGTTCTGAATAGTGTCTGTGCACTTTTTTCTTTCCATGCCTGTGGTTCCCAGACTTGATCACACCTTACCCCTGCTCTTCTGGCACCCTAATCTAGATCCCTTAGAACTCCTGCTCCATTTGTTCATTTGATAACCAATTATTTATTGATTGAATTATTTGTTGAATGTCCACTATTCATTCATTCATTTATTCATTCACTCAACAAATGTTCACTGAGCATCAGAGACCAAAGATACAAAGTCCTTGTCTTCTTAGAGCTTGTATATTATTGGGGAGAGGATAGAAAATAAATGAATAGACAAGCAAATAAAGATACATTGTATGGCTGGCCCTCGTGGCGTGTGCCTGTAGTTCCAGTACTCAGGAGGCTGGAGTGAGAGGATTGCTTGAGTCCGAGAGTTTGAGGCTGTAGTGTGCTATGATTGTGCTTGTGAATAGCTATTGAATTCCAGCCTGGGCAACATAGCAAGATCTTGTCTTTAAACATATATACATATATATATATATATATAAAAAATATAATATGACATGATATCATATGACATGATGTGATCATATGATACAATAGTAGTTAATGATAAGTTATATGAAAAAAACTAATGTAGAGAAGTAGAGTTGCGGAGGAAAGGGAAGGAAGGGGATGTTGGTTTGGATGGAGTGGTCAGGGTGTACATCTGAGCAGAAATCTGAAAGAAATGAAGAAGAGTGACTTGCATATGTCTAGGGGCCAAGAGTTCCTGGCAGTGAGTAGCCAAGGCCCTTGGTGGGCACATACCTGACCTGCTCAAAGAGTAGCACAGAAGCCAGTATACCTGGAGTACAGTGACTGAAATGGGGAGTGGTGGGGAATATGGGCCTTTAAGTATCAGGAAGCAGATAACAGCAGCTTGTAGATCATGGGGAGGACTTTGGACTTTATTCTAAATGTGCTAAGGAGACACTGAGGGATTTTGACCAGGGGAGCGAAATGATTCCATTTATGCTTTGAAGGATTACTTTGGCTGCTTCTGCGGAGAACAGATTGTAGGGCACAGACAAGCGTGGAAGCTAAGCAGCTAAGAAGAGACTCCCCAGGGCAACCCTGTTCAAGAGAAATATAATATGTGTAACTTAAACTTTACTAGAAACTATATTTAAAAAGGTAAAAATAAAGGGGAAATTAATTTTAATAACATATTTTGTTAGCCTAATAGATCCAAAAAAATCTCTTCAGCTATATAAAACTATTGTTGAGATAGTTTACATTCTTTTCTTTCATTTTAAGACTTTGAAATCCAAAGATTCACATATGACCATGTTTTAAGTGCTCAGTAGTCATGTATAGATCATGGCAACCATATTGGATCCTGAAGCCCTAGATCGTTTCAGAGACGGAATGGGGCTGGACTAGGGTGGTGATAATGGTAGTGACAAGGGGTGGTCAGATTATCAATACATTTCAAAGGTGGAAATTGAAAAATCAAGGGTTACTCCAAAGGTTTTCCCCTAAGACACTGGGCTGGATGCTAGGGATACAGAGATGAAAGAACAAGTCCTTGCCTTAGATGTTCATCTTTGGTTGGGGAAGGCCTGAATCAGGAGGAATCCCCATGCCATGTCATCTATGTTTTGGCAGAAGTAAGTATAGGATGTCGTGGGAGAATAGAGACTGACCCAGCTTTGGGGGCAGGCTGGGGCCCATTAGGCTACCTGAAAGAGTAGACACATGGTCATAAAATTTGGGGCAGAACTTTGAAACGGGGGAGATGATATAGAATTTGCATGTCTGTGGGCATGGGATAGTAAGAAACACTCTCTTTGGTCTTCTTAAAGAAGGAAAGGGATGGAAAGGAGTTGGGAAGAACAAGGAGCAAGAGACCAGGGAGAAGAGTATTATGTCCTATCCAACATAGGGTCGGGGGAGACTTCCCTGACTAGACTCTCCACACTAGTCTAGGCCAGGTTCTTTGTTCAACACTCCAAAAGGACCATGCTGCTCTCCTTTGGTGCTCTTGTCTTCTTTTGTGATTCTGGATCCATGGCCATGATTATTTGTTTAATATTCATCTTCTCTGATGGACTAGGTTGTTAAAGAGCAGGTGGTGAATCACTATGAATCACTAGCACAAGCATAGTGCCTGGAAAGAGGTGGTTGTTTGTTATGGATTGAATATTTGTGTTCCTTCTGAGATTCATGTTGAAACTTAATCCCCAATGCGAGTATTAAGAGGTTGGGTTTAGGGGGCGATTAGGTCATGAGGCTTCCACCCTTTTGAATGAGTTGGTGCATTATGAAAGGGCTTGAGGAGGCAAGTTTTCCCCTTTTAAACCTTCCACCACGTGAGGACACAGTGTTCCTCCCCTCTAGAGGAAGCAGCAACAAGGTGCCATTTTGGAAGCAGAGAGCAGCCCTCACCAGGCACCTGAACCTGCCAGTACCTTGATCTTGGACTTCTCAGCCTCCAGAACTGTGGGAAGTAAATTTGTGTTGTTTGTAAATTATCCATTCTATGATATTTTGTTATAGTGGCATGAGGACACTAGGACAATGTTTGAGAAACATTTCTTAAATGAATAAATGTGTGGAAATCAGTAAGTCTGTAGGCTTAACTCTCTATAACTGGCCCCAGGGAAAATACAAAGAAGTATGGCCTCAGGGACAGGTGTTGTGCCCTGGTGAGGAGTGCAATTCAATCTGACCAGCGGGTCAATGGAAACCTCCCTGTCCTCCAAACCCTGACTCCTCCAACCAACCACTAAAATCAAGTCTGGCACTGATGGGGAGCATGAAATCAGAAGTCAGCCCCAGTCTCTGTTTAGTGGGACCATCAAGATACCCACAGAAGAGGCAGCAGGGGCATAGCCTTGGGGTCTGGTAGACCCTCCTGTGGCTGCTCCCTCCATAGAAGGATATTTTTAAAAATAGGAGAGACCAATGGGGTTGAGGAGGATATTTATTAATTATTTAGGTGCACTGGTCCAGTTGGATTAACATCCAAAGGACTGAGCCCTGAACTATGAAATCAGCGGAAGTCACTTGAAAGTCATTTCCACCTTCAAAATGTATTGATAATTGGACCACCCCTTGTCATCACCATTATCACCACCCTAGTCCAGCCCCATTCCATCTCTGAAATGATCTAGGGCTTCAGAGTCCAATATGGTTGCCATGATCTATACATGACTACTGAGTACTTGAAAAATGGTCATATGTGTGAGATGAGCTAGAATTGTAATACACTGGATTCAATTAATTGAGACATGCATTATATCATTTCTTACTTTTCAAGGAAAAACATGTTTTACAACTTGAGTTTATCTGTCTAGTGACCTTGCAGCTGCACAGCTAGAGAAACAGGGTCTTCACAATGCCTGAGAAAGGAGGAGAGATAAGGCTCACTAGCCACAGAAAAACAGGCAGTTAATTTTTAAAGGACTCCAGCTCTTTCTCTTTCTCAGGGGGAATTGGGTTTTCTTACATACAACTGAGTTTCTGCTTACACATTCTTTAATTTCTTTGAATTCCTGTTCCACCTCTGGATCTTCTTCAGCAGCAGGGGCAGGCCAGGTGGCAAAATTAAAGAATTTTAGAAAGATTAGATACCCTGCTGGAGGTCGGACATGACAGATGTGAGGAAAAGTGGGAAGGGAGGCTTTTTACTGCAGGAGGGTGGATTTGGCTTTTGGCTTATTTACTGTAAAGCCATGTGGAGACAGTGTATGGGAAGCTGGGATTCAGGACAAGTGACAAATGATGATTCCTGGGCACACAGGCTTGGAGTGGGGGTTTGCTGACCACCCCCACCAGAGGAAACAACTGCATCTGTGAGATGCAGTTGCATGGAAAGTGTGCGAGAAAGTAGAAGCCTGTGGATGGGGCTGAGGGGAGAGGCTAAAGATGGGGGTGAAGTGGGATTGACAGAAGAGGAAGGAGTGTGTGACCCAGGGAAGGGAGTCCTGGAATGGTCCAAGCCTGGAAGGCTTCCATCACCAAATGTGAATGAGAATGTGAGAGCATTTGGGGAAAACCCTCCCTCACGGCACAACCTTGGCCAAATCACTTTGCTTCTCTGGGTCTTTATTTTCTTTATTTTTGAAGAATTCAAAGGTATTTTAAACATTTGTTTTGAAAAGTTTTAGACTAGGTGAATACTCAGGTGCCACCCAGTGTTAGTACTCTGAGACCCTTCAGTTGGATAGAGAGGAACTTTGCACAGGGTCTAGAAGGAGAACATCACTTAGTGAGAGGGTAGGAAGGAGGATGTCCCTTGGTGCTAAAGAGTAGCAGTCAAGAGTGTGAGGTTAGAACTTATACTTCTGTGTTCAAATCCTAGCATTGCCACTTACTAATTGTGAGACCTTGAACATGTTACTTAGAATCTTTAAACCTCAATTTCCCAATCAGTAGCATGGGGATAACCATAGCACCCCTCTCCCAGAGTTGGTGAGAGGATTACGTCATCTCATAGCACATGGAAAGCACTTGGCACAATATCTGATGCAGAGTAAGCACTCAGCAAACATTAGCAATAACAGTAATATCATAATTTAGACAGGAGGTAATGATTGCAGCTGACCCACTCTCTGCCACAGCACAATAGGTATAGATTATTTTAAACCAAAGCAGTTTGAGGTTATATTTAGGGGTGGCTTGGTTAGTTAAAGTTGACCAGTGTAAGATAAGGAACCAAGGGAAGTTAAGCAATATCTTCCTCTAAAGGCCTTTGAACTAGACCAAGCTGTTCTGCAAACTAGGCCACTCCCTTAATGCACTCACCTTAATTTGGGACCGCTTCTGATATATATAGTAGTATTAGAATCTCTTAAAAAACCCCAAAAAACCAACAACTAACCGATGAGAACAAAAGCCAAGCATATTTGCTGTTGTGAAAACACTCACCAACTATAATTTTGTTTCAAAATAGCCCACTGAACCACAAGTTGAACTTGAATCATGGCTAGAAAAATTTTAAGGGCTGCTAACCTTGGTCAAAATCCATCAGCCAGCGGCACCTAAGGACAATGACAAGGGCCCTTGACTTGGAATCAAATGAACTTGGTTAGACTCCCAGCTCAACTGCTTGGCTCTGTGAGTTTGGACGAGTGGCTTCCCTTCTCTGAGCCTCAGTTTTTTCAGGTATATTGTGTGCTGTTTGCACAAGTGATCTCCCGTACCTTCATGAATACACAGAGACTAGACCACATGACTGTGGTTGGTGTCGTGGAACAAGCAAATGAACACAAGCACTGTTAGATCCACTGAGCCCAGGGATTGGCCTTGTTGTTTCTGGAGGCCTTGTCTCATTGTCACCCTCTGTTCACCCCCAGAGGCCCTATTCTCCAACCACTCTAGAAGTCTGTAATTTCTCCATGGCTTTCAAACTTCTTGGGTTTTGCTCCTGTTGTCCCCTTGTTCTCTTTGTCTAAAGGGTCTTTTCATCCCTTCGTTCACAAACATTTTTTTGTGTCTGCTCTGTTGCAGACACTAGGCTACCTGGGCCCTTCTCTGGCTCTAGAACACCTGCTTATATACCATGACCCGACTCAACCATCACATCCTCGAGGGAGCTCACCTGTTCGTATCTTCCTCATGTATTTCCATCAAGAGTAGACTTTAGGTCCCTTCCAATTTGGGGCTAACCTCCCTCTTCTGCTCTCTGGCTCCTGCTGGAATGATGAGTCTGACAAAGCTGTCTGGGCAAAGGCATTACTGAGTGATAAAGGACACCAGTATCCTCCTGAGGGCAAAGTATTGCACATATAGCACCCAAAAGAGTGGCATTGGTGTCCTTTATCACTCAGTAATGCCTTTGCCCAGACAGCTTTGTCAGACTTCCAGTACACCACAAGTCAAGCCATGCCAGCCTGTGCATCAGGCCCTTGGATCTCAGGAGAAGGATCTGGGCTCAACAAAGTGGCTATCAGAAGCCCCTGACGTGAGAATGGCTAGGTCTTGTCATTTTGACTTGGCCAACACAAGAAGCCTTTCAAGTTAAGATAAAGCAAACTAAAAATCTGGAGGGCAAGAGCCCCTACTTCCTATGTTTCTCTGATTTCTCTTATTGCCTAACACAGGACTGGGCACACGGAAGTGCAATTCTTGTCCTTTCAAAACTTAACATGGGCATTAGTCCAAGCAAACTTTCCTTGTCCCTCCTTCCCTCTACCCGTGCCCCCTGGCTCCCCACACCCACCCCCACCACCACCACAGCCAAGAAGACAGCAAAAAGTGCCTCTCTGTACTCTCAGGGCATCTTGTGCTTACCATCTGCCTTTGTTTATCTTTTGCCCAGAACATTGTATTGTAGAGAAAATGTCTGTTTGGTAATTGTGTCCCCACTGGACTGAGGGCTGTGTAAAGGCAGGGAATCTAGCACAGTATTTGACATAAGACCAGGCTCAGCAGCCTCCTAACTGGTCCTCATGCTCCTACTCTGGGGTTCCCCAGGCTACCCTCCACATAACCACCGAATGATCTCCTCCAGATACATCATATCATATCACCTGCCTGATTAAACCCCTCCAAAGGCTCTCCAATGTATTTGGGGTGAAATCTTTGTGGAGATGGCTTCTTGTCATCCAGGCCTCATTTCCAGCGTTGCTTCCTTGCCTGGTTGCTGGCCCATGGAGCAGTCCTGCTAGCAGGTCTCCTTTATTTTCTTTGTGGAACTCATCAACATCTGAAATGATCTGGGCTATCTATTTCTTGACTTGCCTCTGGTCTGACTCTCCCCTAGACGCAGTTTTGTTGACCTGGCAACTATAACAGGGCGCTGCATTTAGTTCTTACTCAGTGAATATTTGCAGACTGAACAACTGATGAATGTTGGCTTCTTTGCATGGAGCTGTTTCCTACTGGAGGGAATGAACACCTGGAGTAGAATGCGAGGACGATGCTTGAGGCGGTGCTGGGAGAGTGGGAGGGCCTGGCAGCAAATGAACCACAACACAGTGGGTTTTGGAGGCCTTGCCTCTGGCGTGGGCTCCTCTCCCTGGACCTCAGCAATATTTGAAGGCAGTTGTCATGGCTCCCTTGCTTACCTTTTCCAGACTCGATTCCCCAAGACCTTCAACAATTTTCCCCTGTGATTGTCTCCTTTTGTTATTAGGAGTAGACTCGAAAGTGGGACATGCTGTGTTTTGAGGGAGCAATTCCTGGTTAGATATGACCCCTAGTTACTTCACAAAGATTAGATATGACCCCTAGTTGCTTCTCTGAAAGCACCCAGCCACACAGAACTGCATTTTACCACAGAGAACAGGAGGGCAGAAGGCAGTAAGTGAGAAAAAGCTTGGGGAGAGGATGTAGAAAAGGTAGGGAGAGAAAGAGACAGGGTAAATCAAGAGGGAAAAGGTTAGGGGAGAGGCAGGGGAGAGGAGGGAGGATCAGACTCCAAGTCAAGGCGGGGGCTGCTGAAGGTGCTGGCTGCATGCTGGAACCCTGACGGCCCTGCTGTCCCTGCCAACGGCCACCTTCCTCTTCCTCTTCACCTCAGGTCTTGGCAACAAACCCCTTCCTCACTGTATAGTCTGCATGCGGCAATTTTGGGTATGTGGGCAAGAGTGGGAGAATTCATGGAGAAAAGGAAAGCCTGGATGTAGTTGCTTTGAGTTGGCACCAATAGCGGTGCTCTGTGTTTAGTTGGGACTCTGCATTCCGTGGGACACTCAGGAAGGAGGCCAGTCGGCTCTCCCTCAGGGGCTCCCTTTCCCTGTCTCCTGTGTCTGGGAGCAGATTTCTGAAGACGGGGTGGTTTAATCATCCGGGGACTGATTGTGGTCTTGGGATAGAGAAACTGTTTCAGGTCAGAGCCCCAAGAGGCAACAGGACTTGAGAAACCAGATGTTTCAGTCCTGCTGTCACTTTGGTAATTGGAATGTCAAAATCCATGACACGGGGCTTTCTAAAATATATGCTTTAAGCAACTGCTGGAAGAGGGGGGCGGTGTGTTGGGGTTGGATTATGGAGCTTACTTCAGAGCAGGGCTGCATCAGGGTTGTGTAAGGTTGGCTCACTGGGCTGGTGAAAGCTGAGCTCTTCCTTCCTGGAAAGGTCTTGGCAAATAGCATGAAATGCTTATTTATCATGTTGCAGTCACACCTCTCCTAATTGAGGTGAAGCTCGGGGTAGTTTGAGGCTCTAACTTTACTTTTTCTGAGAAGCACGGCTTCAACTCTCTGAAGTGCTCACCTGTGCTATTGCAACAGACTCCCCACAGGCCGTGTGCCTGGGGTTTCACTCCCACCCCAAATCCATCCCATAAAACACAGATAGAGAAACTTCTATGAAATGCAAATGTGATTATGCAAATGTGATCACTGCCCTCCCTGAAGCCTTCGGGGCTCTGCCCCTGTTCTGTTGAATGGAGTGTGAGCTCCTTGGCCTGGTACCTACCCTGTTCTTCTCTGTCTCTCTTACCTCTCCCTGTCACACCCCCAGTGCTCCTCATTCACCCTCAAACCCCACTCCTGCCCATTTCCAGGCCTTTGCACACATGGCCTCCTGAAGCACCTTCATGTTTATCCCGGGATGCCTACAGGTACCAGCCTTGATGTCACACTGATACTCACTCCTCCATGGAGATGGCCCCAGTGAAGGGCATCATTCCCACCTCAAAGTCCCACTGAACTACATCCCACCGAAGTCTTTTAGCTGGACCTCCTCAGACTCTCATTTTCCACATCAGAATAATTTGAGGAGCTACCTTGTCTCCCTAAAGGCCTGAGGGCTCCTTGACAACATGGACAAGCTTTATTTATCATGAAGGCCGCTCAGAGCATTATACTGTGCCTGACACATAGTAAGTCTGCAGTTAATGTCTGTTGAGTGAATGAGGGGAAATACAAGTGAATGGACAAGTGAATTCATTTTTCCCCCAAGTTCTGGAGTCATCCCACCACCACCCAGGCCCCAGACCACATTCAGAGCACTATGAAGTGTCTGGAAAGAGTTTAGCAGCTTAGACCACTACTGATCCTTCCTCATTCCTCCAGAAAGGCATCTAGCAGTTCAGGTTCCACAGCTAACACCAGACTGGAGGGCAACTCATTGTTGCAGGAATTGTTGGATAGTCATCTGAAGACAGGTTGTCTCTGGTTCTTTAGTCACCATAATGCTGGGAAAGTCCCCAAAGGTCATGTTTCCCCAAAGGACTCATTAATCACAGAGATAGTTACTGATTCTCACTTGGAGTGGGAATCTTAACCTTGACATGGACCTGGACATGCTTGCTGTCTCTGAGCAAAGAAGCCCACTCTGCTCTACTCAACAGAATGAGGTGTTTTTTTTTGTTTTTTGTTTTTTTTTTTTAAATGAAAGAGGCTAATGGGAAGGAACAGGTTAAGTCACCTTGATGAGTTCTGTTCAACTGTGTTTAAAGAAAATTCAACAGGGTGCAAGTGGCTTGCTATTAGACCATCCCCTGGGGTCTGAAACAATTGCCTACATGCAGACTGAGTTACTAGCGACAAGGCAAATGGAAGAATGCTTGGAATCTGAGGACGTCTCTGGGTCATCCTGCTGCTCAGCTGCTCTGCTCTCTGCCAGCCCCAGGTCTCCAGACAGCTGGCACCCCCCACTCCCCACCAGTTCCTGAGAGCCACCCCTACCTCACACCCACATTCAAGCAAAGCACCCATTTCTGCTCTAGAATCATCCTATCTTCACTTTGTGGATGAACAAGTGGATAATCCATGCTGGGATCTTGAATGTGGGGGAAAATCAGCCACAGTTCCTGCTTTCAGGGGCTCATAGTCTTGGCAAATGGATATTTTCAATTCAGTATTTGAAGTGCAATGGTGGAATTATCAGAGTTCTGTGGTCCTGGAGGAGGAAGTCCCTGTCTTCTTGAGAAGGGTGGATGGTGAGGAAGCAGTAACACTGGCTCTGAGGCTTGATGGATCCTAAGGGACTTACAAGAGACACCAGGATGGTGCACAGCATTTTTGGTGCAAAGGTGAAGAGGCTGGAGAAAGCCTGGATGTAATTTAGGGAGGGCATTTTGAAGAAGCAGAGGAATAAACATGTGGATAGGAGGATGGATGATAAGGGGTTAGATTTGTTCTGTGCCCTCAAAGGGGAGGAAAAGTAGGACTAATGCTGGGTGGGCATGAGGAGATGGATTTTGGCTCAGTATAATGAGGAACATTCCAAGTGCCACTCCCAAAGGGGGAAACTCTCTTTTCCTGGAGGAATTCAGGCAGGGTTGGTTCAATCACTTGGCAGGGACATTGGCAAGAATCACTCTAGGGTGTGGGTGGGGCAGATTGGATTAAGTCCATAGTTTTCGCACTTTTTTCAAGACAAATCTCTTTCTTCAAATCAAATTGGTCTCATTGAACAGAGGGGTAGAGGGGTCCTCAGATTCCCTCAACTTTCTGCTCCTTACCTTCAGGTTTGAGATTCTGTAATGCTAATGCAGAAGCCTTCCATTTGCAGGTTTTGATCTCCTCTTGCCTTTTTCCCCCCACATCATCCCTTGAGAAGAGAGCATAGAATATGTGAGAAATTTTAGACCATTATACAGGCAATATTTGTTGAGAACCTTCTATGTAGCAGCCACTACTCTAGGTGCTGGGAATAAATCAGAAAAAAGATGGACTTTGCTCTCTTGGAGTTATTAGTCTGGAGGGGTAGGCAGAGTCATAAACATATTTAGGCACATTGTAATAAGTAATGGTGGGCATAGGGCCTAGGGGGAGCACTTACCACCCTACTGGAAGCATCTGGTCTAAGGCCCTCCAATCCCCAGGATGCTTCTCTCCTCCCATTACCAAGCTGTGTTCAGAAGGAGGTGAAGACAGTGACTCCTCCTTGGATGTGAGCATGGGAGCAGAAGGGCTGTCAGAAGATGAGTGTCTCCAGATGTCAGGTCTCCAAGTCAGGCACAGAAGGGACTGGTGAGGGCTTCTAGACTCTGCTGCCTGAGCTCTCAGCCTGAGACAGTTCTTGGAAACATCCTCATACCCTTGAATGGGAGCCCTTATAACCCTGCACCCAGAGCAGAGCCCCCAGGCCCTTAGAGCAGAAGTCTGCAACAGGCAGGTTGGGGGCACAACCATAGCCAGGCTGTGAGGGGAGGGCTGAAATCCAACCATGGCAGCTCTGTATCTTCCTGCTCTGCAATGGGGAAGGGGCTGGGGAGGTGCAGCCAGTGGGGCAGATATGATTCAAGCTATTTTTCATACTGCACTATTTTGAGCAACTCTGTCGCTTGTGTGACTTTGGACTAGTCTCTTCTCCATGTTATGCCTTGGTTTCTTCACTTATGAAAAGGGAGAGTAGATGACTGCTAGTCTTTTCCCAGCTCCCCCAGATCCTAATTCTGTGAGTCTTCTTTCTGCTGAAAGGACAGGAGTCAGAGGACCTTGATCTGAACTCTGGTTTTTGGAAGGCCCACCCCCACTGGTTATAACCTAGGAAAGGGACTTTATAGCCAAAGGGCAGGAAGATGGCAGAGGAGTCCCTGAAGTTAAGGTCTAGGGCAGCTTGAAGTGGGAGCAGCAGCAGTAGCCCTGAGGCAGCTGGGGCCAGGTCTGGTAATAGGCTTTGCAGAGAGAAGCAGATACTTGTGCTGGCCCCAGCTCTCAGCTACCCACCAGAAAGGACAGCTGGCCCTCAAAGCTTAATATCAGAATCTTTAGACCCCCAGGCCCTCTGGACCCAGAGCACAGACTCCTTATGGTAGTCACTGAGTCTTTTAGCTGCAGAGCCAGGACTGACACTCATTTCTTCACTCTGCCATTCTGTTGAGACCAGGGTGGGCATAGAGCTAAGCTCCCAGACTCCCACTTGTGTGAGCACCCCCGTCGCTTAGGATGGCAGGTCTGTTAAGACAGACCCAATTGCTCTCTTGGATCCAGAAAAATTATGAGAGTAAACACACCGGATCTGTCCTTGTTTCCACTGCCTTAGTGCCAGTATTCCTCCCCAGACATGGCACTATCTGGGTCCATTTCTGGAAGACTTTTAGAGGAATGGAATTATATTAGGAGAGAGAGGGCTGCGTAGACAGTGATGGGTGAAGATAGGGTTGGAGCTGGTTGGGAGGGTAGCTGACATATCAAGGGGTAGGGATATGCCCTTTTGCTTTCTACAGTGTACAGTGACAAGGGCCACTTGTCAGGCTGGACAGGCTGGATGGGGTGTCTAAGATGGGGCAGGGTGCCTGGGATCTGAGCAGTGGGGCCTGAAGTCAGAGGTGAGGACATGGCCAGGGAGGTGAGCCCAAGGGGCTCAGCACAGACCCATGTTTTGCTGCTTCTCATTTTGTTAATACTGAATGAGGGGGGCTGAGTCACAGATAAGGACAGGGCTCTCTAATGCCCAGAGCCCTGGGAAGGAAGGGTTGGAGAAGAGGTGGAAGAAGCACACAGAGCACTGACTTGGAGGAAGACTTTATTTGGCCCCAGCCCCTACCGCCACAGCCAGGACAGTTTGGCACAAGAGGTCCCGGGGCCCTGGTTGGGTAGAGGCAGGGTGGCCTGGCCTCCTGATTAGTGGCTGTGGCGTGGCCATGGCCACTGCAATCTTGGACACTGTGGTCTTAGCGAGCGTCCTCCCCGAGACCTGGCTTATGGTGGTGGCCAGGGCCCTCGTCATCCTCGTGCATCTTCTCGTGGGAGGCCCAGGTTAGCCTCGCCATCAGCATGATGAACTCCTCGAAGCTCAGCTGCTTGTCTGCATTTGTGTCCAGGTCCTCCATGATGTGGTCTATGATCTTATCATTCTTTTTCTCCTTCTGCAGTTGGGGAGAGAAGGTTGTGAGAGCTGGGTGTGGCCAGAAGTGAGGACTGGGAGCACAGTAAATGACCAGCTGGCAAATGTGCAGGGATGCCTCACCCTGGAGCTTGATTTAAAAATTAAAAATGCCCATGGGTTGAATGCCCACAATGGAGCAGACAATGAGCACGCACCAAACGCTCTCCAGTTTATTCCCTCCATGACCCTGTGACTTGGGTGCTGATTCTCTATTTATAGAAGAGGAAGCTGAGTTCCAGGGTTTTGCCCTGGTCATGGCATGAGTAAGCCTGGAAATATCACCTCATTTGGTCCTCATAACAATTTTAACAGCTAGGAATGGTATCTTCCTGGAGGAAACCAGTCCTAGAGAGGGTCATTGGTTTTCACAGCTTGACTACTCAGGGCATGCAAATTCAGATCTGACTTAGAGGCCAGTTCTATTCCGCTACCCCTCTGCACTTCACTTCCTCTCATGCCCTCCTTTCCCTTCCCTCTGGAGGTTACCAATTAGTGAAACTTTTTTCAACCAACTCAATGGGGAAACACCTAGAAAAACTAGGTGCGCGCAGGGGAGATGGAGGGGCAGAGAGCAGAGTATGTGCTCCGTTGACCTTCAAGAGTGTGATAAAGTATAAAAAGGGAGATTACAGGCATGAGTCGGGCAGGGTGGCTCATGCCTATAATCCTAGCACTTTGAGAGGCCGAGGCAGGCAGATCACCTAAGGTTGAGAGTTCGAGACCAGCCTGACCAACATGGAGAAACCTCGTCTCTACTAAAAATACAAAATTAGCCTGGCGTGGTGGTGCATGCCTGTAATCCCAGCTATTCAGGAGGCTGAAGCAGGAGAATTGCTCAAACCCGGGAGGTGGAGGTTGCAGTGAACTGAGATTGTGCCATTGCACTCCAGCCTGGGTAACAAGAGCGAAACTCCATCTCAAAAAAA
>NW_012109031.1:269713-278926 GCF_000951045.1 Mandrillus leucophaeus | reverse complement strand
GGGTTTAGAGATTTTCTATCGTGGAGAGATGGTACTAGGAAAAGAGTGAGCCAAGATCGTGCCACTGAACTCCAGCCTGGCGACAGAGTGAGACTCCGAAAAAAAAAAAAAAAAAAAAAAAAAAAAAAGAGGAGACATTAGGGGAGGTGGAAGACCCAGGTGGTATCCAAGAGAGCACTGGCTGGTTCCAGCTCTGCCACCCTGTGGCTGAATCACCTCACTAAGTCCCCTCCCAGAACCTGTGGGGCACCCAGCCAATGCGAGCTCTCTCCTGCGCAGCCCATCCATGAGGCTCTGTTTCTTTCCCCACAGCATCACTTTGCTTCTGGCAGGGGATGTCAGGTGGGCGGGGAGAGCAGGCATAGGGGATCACATGGAGGAGAGCTTCACCATGCAGCCTCTCTGCTGGGCCCTCTCTTGCCTACCCCACCCAGCATCTTGCCTGCCTGAGGCCCCCACCTATGGGGAGATGTCAGGGCCCCTAACTCTGAAGGCTGCAATTCTCCACCTTACCAAGGTGGAGAGAGGGGCACTGGGAGGGCTACGGACCCACCCCAGGATGTCTGGCTCCGGGAGTGGAACTGAGACCGAGACCCATGTGTTCCACCCTTCTTAATGCAGGCCTCTGTTTCCCGACTTTCCCCAAATTTGAAAAGAAAACAAAAAGGCTGTTGGAAGTGCTCAACCTTTTTCTTAGAACTGCTTAATCATTTTTGGAGCAGGGGAAAAACCTCCCACTTCCCTGAATGCTATGCAGGTGCTCTCCATGTGCTATTTATGCATTCATTTTCCACCGCAGACCCTTAGGATTAGAAAAACCCTCCAAGTCTTCCACCCCAAGTTCCCACCTGAGGCTTAGGGTCTCCTCAGCTTTGTGCCAAGGGTGGTCCTCAGGGGCTTCCCTCCCCAGCATTTGGGGCTCAGCTCAAATGTTACCTCCTCAAAGAGGACCTTCTCATGTACCCTAACTGGTCACCTCCACTCCACCTAGCCCACGCTGCCCACAGCACTCTGTCTCATTTTCTTCCATACACTTACTGGCATTTGGCTTTATCTGTGCTCTTTATTGGCCAACAATTTTATTGTGTGTCCCCCTCCACTGGAATGGTGGGCTCCCCATTTACCACTATGTTCCTCTGCCCAGAACAGGGCCCGACAAATAGCATGGGTTCAATTGAGCAATCTCTTGACCCTGTCATCCTGTGTAACTGTGAGCATCTACCCTGTATAACAGGACACCCGTTGCGTCTGGGGGCTCGGCTCGAGGAGCTCAAATCTTCCCCTTGATTGCTGTAGGCCATACTCCCATCCTCCCTTGTCAACCCAAACTACTGTGAGGCTGGGTCAGACCTGCCGGAGTCCAGTCCTACCTTGAGAAAGTTTTGCAGATCTTTTTCCACCAGCTGTTTGAATTCCCTCCGGTTCAGGGTGTCTGGGTGCCCCAGCTTCACAGAGTACTGGTGGAAGGTGTTGATGATGGTCTCTATGTTGCGTTCCAGCTGCGACATTTTGCAGGACATCTCCTTGTGCTCTGTCTGTGTAATGGAAAAACAAGAGTTGGGGCACCTAGAAGAAAAGGCTGTCAAGCTTCTTTGACACTTCCTACTAAGCACTCACAGAAATAGTGGGAGAAGCACAAAATAAAAAGAAAGCACAGGCTGCAAGTTAACTGGGAGATGGTCTGTCACACACATGTACAAAATGATTTTTTAGAATATCCAGGGAGTGCCGAAAAGCAAAGCATTTGAGGTCAGGAGGCCCCAGGGGAACACGACCTAAGAAAATGTGAAAGAAGTTTTAAACTGGGCAGGGCCAACCAAGGAGGGCTTCCAGGAGGAGGATTTGGAAGGAAGTTGGGTCAGGGAAGGAAAGAAGGAATTGGCAGGCAGGCTTCTGCCTGGGGAAGCTGGCAGCTCACTTACCAAAGCCGAGGAGCCACACAGAACGTTTGCCAGAGCTGTGCAGGCTCGGCATTTATAGGCAGCTCCTGGCTGGGGCACTTGGCCCTTTGGCCCTGTCTCCGGAAGATTGCTTCACAGGTGAGCAGTGTGGTAATGCTGCCAGGAAGGGGGCTGGGGCGGGGCAGGAAATGTTCACAGAGCGCCTTTTGCTTATTTGTGAAATTCCCAGCCCTGGCCTGAAACTGGTTTGGGAGGAAACTGGTTGTTTAGTTCATTTCCCTTCTATTCTAAGCCCCTCCTCTCCCCGAGTGAGCCTGCTGCTCCTCTGGCACCACTGAGCCTCCCGTCCCCTTTGAGGTTGAAGTAGGCTGAGGACCTTTGGGGGCCTGACCCCCTCGATCACCCCCTGTGGACAGTCTGCCCCTTCCTTTTAGTCCAACAAGGATGGACTGAGCCCTCCCCCATGCTTGTCTGGCTCTGTGATACTTAGGATGGCGAAGGGTTGGTGTGGGATTCTTAGATTCATAGGGTGGGAGTTGGGGTTAGACAGGTTCTCGGAGGTGAGCAACTCTCTTGCATTGTAGATGAAGAAACTGACAACCAGAGATGGACCTGAGCAAGGTCACACAGCTGGTTGCTGACTTGGCAGGAAGTGGACCCAGCGACTCTGGTTCCCGGTTAAGGGTGATTCCGATGATACCTCCCTCTTGGAGTCTGAGTGAGAGAGCCGCAGGGCGAATATGTTTCTAGCGTCTCTCAGCATCATTTTTCTAAATCCTGCTCCCAGCAAGGGTTCCAGGAACTTATAACTTGGGAGACAACTGTTTTTATGTAGCCTCCTGGTGGGCAAGACAGGTCCTTCCCCTGCTACAAACCTCCAGTAGCTCCCCATTGCCTATGGAGAAAGCTTGACTTAGCCCTGCACACAAAGCCCTCTCGGAATGGCCCTGCCTGTCTGGCCAGATTTGCTTTCACTACCTCCCTGCCCACTGTGGGAACACAGGGCCCACCTCCCACTTTGCCACTTCAGGAGTGCCCTTCCCCTACTCCACAGTGATATCCTGCCCACCCTCACGGCTCAGTTCTAATGCACTCTCTTCCAAGGAGACTGCTCTGTGCTTCCCATTTGGAAACAGTTTCTGTCCTCCTGACAATAATTTTCATACCACTTCTGGCTCTCAACACTTGCTTTCCTGGAGTAAAATTATTTACATATTTTGCTTCTGTCCGACAATTGACTGTAGATCCTCAAAGGTAGGTTCTTATTCAGGTTCATGTTCTCCTACGCACACACAGCCCAGGGCTTGGCACGAGGGACAACCTCGGATTTGCTGATTGATCCTTGCTGATGTCCTTGCTGGCACCCTGTCCCTCACCCCTGGAAGCCAGTGTGGAGAATCCACCCTGGGACTCCCTCTTGCTTGCTACCCACTCTCTCTATCAGGAAAGATGGTTCTCTTCTACCTGTGCTGGTCCTTTTGCTCTGTCTCCATGAAGCCTTCCTTTATTGCTCCAGCCCCTCCTGACCGCTCTGTCCTCTGAAATCCTGAGGCGATCTCTGTGTGTGCTAAGCATTGGCCCTAAGCATGGCCTGCCTTGCACTGCTGAGATGCACATGGAGTAGTGGTTAAGACTTCAGACTGTCTGTGTGACCTTAGGCAATTTACTTAACTTCTCTGTGCCTTACTTTTCTTATCAATAAAATAGGATAATAATAGGACTTATCTTGAGGATTGCGACAATACATGGAAAGTTGGGAAGAGCTCAGTAAATAAAAGGTATTGTTACTAATAATCTTTTCCTTCATTTATGCAACAAATATTTGTTGAGCACCTACTGAGTGCCATACACGAATGCTAGACGCCAGTAGAACTTGATGAGTGAGTCGCGACACACGGGAGACATGGTCTTATATCCTGTCTTCCAATTACATTTTAAACTCTTGGTAGCTAAGGACAGGGCTTGGCACAGTGCTAAGCACACAGCAAGCATTTAATAAATAAATGAATGAGTGCTCGAATATATGAGTCGTCTATGAATGAATGAATGGTGCAGAACAGCTCAGGAATGCATGAGGTAGAGTTCCTATCCAAGTCCACTTTCCATTGTTTAAGCTAACGGAGGAAGCTCAGCCGGCAGCCAGCAGCCCACCCTGTGTGCCCATGCAGCATGTTCTGCAGTCCCTGCACGTGCCCCAGGCGCCCTTCCTGTGTGCTCCCATGGCGCCCTCTGCTGCCTCTGTCAAAGCACTTCTCACCCTGGACCAAGGATCTCCAACTCAGCCTTGCAGGAACCAGACCCAGGGTGAAGCTGGCGGGGCATGAGAACATCAACATCAGCAGTAGGGTAACTTGTGGCCACTAATATGGGGCCTCAGGGTTGGGGACACTGGACAGTGGTGGCGACTGTGGGGAATGAGAACGTTCCTAACTTGAAGGGACAGCCAGTCTCAGGCCAGGGCTGCCACGTGGGAAAGTAGACCAGATGTTCTTGTACCTCCTGAGGACTCAATACATGTGAATCTTTATGTGAAAATTCCTGTTTAATATAATTTGTCCATTAATTTAAAATAAAAACAAAAAAAGCATGACAATGCAGCAGGGTGTGTGTTAATCAAACCCTGAGCGATGGTGTGCGGCAGGCACCTCTGCTTTGCCATGGAGCTTTCAAATGTCAGGTCAACTTTCTGACTCCTCCACACCACTGTGGCTCCTCTAGGCAGAGATGCTGCGTGCTCACCTCTGAAGTCTTAACACCGGGCAAGGGCTGGCTCAGTAGGCACTGGATGAACACTTGTTGGTTGAATAAATGCAGGAGTGCACGAATCAATGATGAAGTGAGTGAATGTGGCATAAACACTGGCCTGTCGCCCTCTGTTCTGTGACTTTCTGCAGAGCCACTGACTGTGGTCATTTAGTGCTGACTCAGAATGAAAGTAAAATTGGGAGTTGGGGAGAGAAGGCTCAGCAGTGGGTGGGAGTGAGCAGCCAGTCAGGGTTTCAAAACAGACGGGAGTCTGCACTTGGGGGATCCGATGCTGACAGTGGGCTCCCATCTAAGAAGGCCACTGCAGGCCCCCAGGTTCCAGGCTAGCCCAGGCGCAGGTGAGACCAGGGCCGACCCATTCCGGTTCTGACAGGAGCAGACAATTCCTGGCATGATCAGTAGGTGCTCGACCCCCCACCGGCCTCCTCGCTGCCAGCCGAGGCCAGAGGTTGGATTGAGGGATGGTGGGATGGGGGTCTTCCCCTCTGGGTACTGATTTTCCAGGGAAATTCAGAGCCTTCTGCTAGGGCATGAAGTGGGTGGGCCAATTTTCCTGGCTCCGTACAATGACTCCAGGTTTTCACTGGGAGAAAAGGGCTTGGCTTTTTGGGTTAAAAAACAAATAAGTGGCTGGGCGTGGTGGCTCATGCCTGTAATCCCAGCACTTTGGGAGCGTGAGGTGGGTGGATCACAAGGTCAGGAGTTCAAGACCAGCCTGGCCAACATGGTGAAACCCCCATCTTTACTAAAAATAAAAAAATTTGCCTGGTGTGGTGGTGCACACCTGTAGTCCCAGCTACTTGGGAGGCTGAGGCAAGAGAACCGCTTGAACCTGGGAGGCAGAGGTTGCAGTGAGCTGAGATTGTGCCATTGCACTCTGACCTGGGTGACAGGGTGAGATTCCATCTCAAACAAACAAACAAACAAACAAGCAAGCAAACAAACAAACAAACAAGCAAGCAAACAAACAGGCAGGCAGAGGCTCCTGCAGCTACCATCAAATCGTTGTGCTCTTTCCCAGACGCCTGGGACCCACTGTGGGTCTGTCTTTCCTTTCTCTGCAGCCCCCACTGTGGCTTTCTGGGGAGCTTTGCCCCTCCTGTGTTGTAATGGGAGTGTTATAGCAGGGCACACAGTGGGACCAGACTGAGGGACTGAGCTGGGTTTTAGTGCTAGCTTTCCCAGACTTGCTGGTGGTCTTTAGAAGTGATTTCCATGTTCGGGCCTTCATTTTCTTATCCATTACATGAGGAGATTGGGACAGCTGACCCTTGGTCATTTCTAGCACAGATTCCAAGTTTTGATGGACTCTTGGTGGGCTCCATGACTACCACTAGCCTCGTGGCCCCTGGGCACTGTCTCCTGGCTTAATTGCTCCACCTGCAGGTGAAGTCAGGTCCCTGTCCTCACAGGGACTCTGTTGCCTGAGGCCCAGCCCCACTCAGGCTGTGCCCAGCCTGCTGCCTATTCCTCCGCTCCCTCTCTTCCTCCTTGCTGGGAGTCCCAGGTGCTCTTCCTTGGAGATCTCTGGATATGGGTCTCCTAACCACAAGCCCCCTGACATCCCCCATTTCCCCAATGCTCATTCTAGACTCTAGTACATTAGGATGACTTAGAGAAGCTATCCACGGGTAGCTTCAGACCATTTTCCTACCACGTTTGGGTTCAGTCTACACCAAGCTTTGACCACCCCTGGCATCCTTGTGGCCTCCATTGACTGGCCATCCTGAGTTCTCTGAGGCCCCCTGCTGACCGCAGCCCCACTCCCTGCCTCCATGCTGGGCCGCTCCAGCATCCACAGTGAAGACCTTCCAGTGATCTGGCTTCCGAGACATTCAACCTAAGCTTCCCCAAGTCTTGACCCCTCCCCCTGTCTCCACCTTGGCTGTCTCTGCTCACCATCCTCCCAATTTCTCAGACAAACTACTTTCAAAATTGAGAAAGCTGGCATTCCCTTTTGTCCCCTGGCTTCTGTTGCTCCAATCATTTCTCCTCCCCAATCTCCTGGGAACCTGGCTTTCTCCCTCACTATGTGCCTAGGTTCCAGATCCCTGCAGACATTTTTGGTGAGTATCTCAGCATCTGACTTTTGGCGTCCTCTGCTCTCAGGACTCCCTTTGAAGTCCACAGCCCTTTGTAAAGAATAAAGGGTTTTCACACTCAGCAGGTATTATAATCACTGGCCTTTGGATCTGTCTCCCTCATCAGATTATTAACTACTTGAGAACAGTGTTCTCAATGTACTCATCCCTGGATGATAAGCTTTGCATATGAGTGACACCTGATAAATGTTTGCAGAATAAAATGAATGACTGGCTTGGTTTGGCCAGAACTTATGCTTAGGAGATTGCTATTTCCTGTAATTATGAAGGCGTTGGTGGATAAAGCTAGTTAGAAAAAAAAAAAAGAAAAAAAGACGTGCAACACAGAAGCATGAAGATAAGAAAGGAAGTGGTGGGGAGTGATAGAGAAAAGAGGTTGCTCAGAGACTCCTAGTAAGTAAAGGTGGCTCCGGAGTTATCAGAGGACGCATGCTGCCACCTTGTGGTCTATCTGCATCAGGACAGGCTGTGGGATTCCCTTGGCCCCAGGTTTTCAATCTTTTTGCTCTCTGGATCCTTTTATATGTACGCATAGAAGTTATTTAGTATCCCAAAGAGCTTTTGTGGATTATATGTATCAATATTTACTTACATTAAAAGTTTAAAAAGTTTAAAATGATTTATTAACTCACTTAAAGTACCATTAATAAACACATTACATATTACCACATTTTTAAACGATTAAAAATAATTATATATATATATATATCAAAAGCTAGTGAGAAGAGTGTTTATTTTTTACATTTTTGCAGACATATTTACTGTATGGCTTCAAAGAAGACAGCTGGATTATCACATCTACTTCTGCATACAAGGTATTGCTATATGTTGCTTTGGTCGAAGAGTTGAAGAAAATCCAATCTCTCACAGATAAGTAGTTGCAAAGGGGATGAATACATTAATAGCCTTTAAATATATAATTGTGGATATTCTTCTCTCGTATTACATCAAAACCCAACAAGTGCTGGTTTCTCAAAGGTTAGTTGCAACGTAGAGTCTGAAACCATATCAATGAATTCTTTGTTCTCTGTTACATTAGAATCAACTGGTCCATCTTAAAATTTAATGGATCTTTTATCCAAACTTTGTCACTTTGTGACTTCATATATTGATCATTTGGAAAATATTGGTTAACTGAGTTATGTACATCTTCTAAATGCTGACATCATTTATTACTCAATATATATACATATTTATATGTATCACACACACATATAAATAAACCACATTTGGCCGGGTGCAGTGGCTCACAGCTATAATCCCAGCACTTTGGGAGGCTGAGGCAGGCAGATCACGAGGTCAGGAGATCGAGACCATCCTGGCCAACACTATGAAACCCCGTCTCTACTAAAAATACAAAAAATTAATCATGTGTGGTGGCACATGCCTGTAGTCCTAGGTACTTGGGAGGCTGAGGCAGGAGAATCACTTGAACCCGGGAGGCAGAGGTTGCAGTGACCAGAGATCATGCCACTGCACTTCAGTCTGGGCGACAGAGATAGATTCCATCTCAAAAACAAAACAAAACAAAACAAAACAAAACAAAAAAAGCAAAAAACCCCCACCACATTTGTTAATATCACCACTGATTTCATCAGTAGTCTTCAAGTATTGGGAAGCTGTCAAAGTCATGGTGGCAGACACAAATTTTCCAAAGTTCATATTTTTGCCTGAAAGTTCCAATTTTATTATGCTAACAATTTCTAGTTGTTTTCCTGGAAGTGAAAGGCTCACTTTGTTAATTTTTAGGAAAATGTATGCCCCATACCCGAATATAAGTATCCATAGTTTGGCCATCATTTGTTCTATGTTATTTGTTCATGGCGTTCATGAAAAAGTAGCTGGTTCAATTCACAACTCTAGCACACAAATGCTTTTCCTTGAGAGAATCAGTGTTGAGGTTTAATAAAATGAGTAATTCTCACTGCTTTATCAAGAACATTCCTAAGCGAGGCTCCTTTTCTTGAAAGAATACATTGTGAGCAATACGAGGACTGCTAGTGCAGTTTGACGCCACACATAGGTTCATGTCTCCGATGGTTTTATCGACTACTGTTTTCGTGTCATCAGTGCAAATATCAGCACAGTGAGGAAAGTGAGGAGCCGGGAGTCTTGGTTTGTGGGCAGTTTCCTGTGGTGGGCAGTTTGGGGAATATTGTTCTGGAATTAGTTTTGATCTCATGGACCCCCCAAGGGGCCTTGGGGTCCCCCAGCTTCCCCTGGGCCACTCTTTGAGAACCACTGCCTTAGGTACTTGAAGATATGCATTATTTGAAGCAGGTGGGTGTGCAGGCTTGCTTTTCCTTTCCATTTCGTCTTTTGACACCTTTTAAAAGTGTGTCCTGTTTAAGCCAGCCTTTCTTTCTTTCTTTCTTTCTTTCTTTCTTTCTTTCTTTCTTTCTTTCTTTCTTTCTTTCTTTCTTTCTTTCTTTCTTTCTTTCTTT
>NW_012109031.1:253263-269623 GCF_000951045.1 Mandrillus leucophaeus | reverse complement strand
CTTCCTTCCTTCCTTCCTTCCTTCCTTCCTTCCTTCCTTCCTTCCTTCCTTCCTTCTTTATCTGGCAAATACTTATTGAGTTTCTAACGTGTGTCAGCACTATGCCAGACACTACGCTAAGCCCCGAGACTACAGAGTAAAGTATAATTTCCACCTCTGTGAAGTTCACAACTGGAGGGAAGCTTAAGACAGAGGACAAAAAAAAAAAAAAAAGTAAATATAAACAACGATATTATTAAAGGCAGGTAAAGAGATAGACTTGGGAACTCTCTTGAGGAAGTTATAATTACAATTCATGTCAGGTGCTAGAATGGAGAAGAGAGACTCTGAGACTCTACCAGTCCCGACTAGTCACGGAGCCTTTTCCAAAGATGCCGGGATGAAGTGGAGCCTCTGGCCGCAGGTAGGGAGTGAGGCTGGGCACTTGGGAAGGGTCCTGAGATGGTGGTAGGTAGGGCAGAGAGCACTGGGAGCCTGCTCTGGCAGTGTGGAGTGAGATGGGGCTGGGGGCCGGATAATTCAGGACTTAGGAGGTCCTCTTGGGATTCTGAGTTCATGGAATCAGAGAGGGACGACCCACACTGCTCTCTTCCTCCCTCCTGATGCCCTCATCCCGGACAGCCTTCAGTCTGTTAGTCCTCAAGAATCTCTTGGTCTCTGGATGGGGCAGAGAATCTGGTGGTCCCCTTAGGCAGCCACCACCCAACCTCTCCTTGGGCTTTCCCTCCCCAAACCCCTCCAAAAAGGGGAACCGAGTCTCCTCAAGTCCTTGGTGCCCTGGATGCAAGCCCAGAAACCTTCTCATTTTGAGAGTTGTTCTACTCGGTTAGGATGGGCAGCCAGCTACAGGCATGGAGAAACAGCATGCTGCCAGGCTGGGGAAATCGCCAGGGTCCCTACAGTGCTGGTGCCAGGCTCCAGTTCTTGGTCTCCTTCATCTCTGTCTCTGGCTCTGCCTCACATTGATCCTTGCCCCAGGACAGAGCTTAGCAGCCCCTGCTCATCACACAGCTCCAGCCTGGGTCTGGGTGCATGACTGGGGTGAATGCCAGGTAGACCTGGTGCATGCAAGGGGCCCCATCCAGAGAGCGCTCCTGGGGAGCTGGGGCTGAGAGTGAGACTGCAGCTCACTGAGAGCAACTGTTCTGGATTCAGGGCACTTCCTCAGTGTCTAGGGAGGCTGCCCCATGAGAGGCTCTGCAGGTCCCCGTGAAGACTGCACCCCACTGTGTTCTTGGAAAGTGTCATGCAGAATTTCCTCTGTGAATATTCAAGGCCTGGAAGTTCAGGTTGCAGAATGCGGAATGAGATTAGGTGACAACTGGAACATGGCGAGGAGCTGGAGATTCTTGGTTTGTGGGAGGCTTTCTGTGGTGGGTGGCAGCTTGATGCCGACAGTGGGGAGTGGCAGGTGGGAGGATGATGGGCAGACATGTAGGCTATTGGGGTGGAATTAGGCATCGTGAGCTGTTTCCTGAGATTGTACCTCCCAGTTTCTCTCTGTCCATCCTGACCCTACTCATGACCCTGGTGAAAGGGAGTGTTGGTGAGTGACTGCAATCCACAGTCTTCAGACTCCCGGAGCAGATCTTCACAGGCAGGAAGTTTCTAGGTATTGCAGACACAGCCATCAGGCCCTGCATGTTTTCCCAGGCTGGGGCTGAGCACGAGCTCTCTGGAGTGTTGGGCAATCTTGCCCTTTCCCAGGGAGGAGCTACCTGAGCTTATTCACAGGGCGGGTCCCCAGGTGCTCTCAGCCTGAGTCTGGTCCCACTTGCATTTCTCCAGGTGCTGTGAAAGGAGCTGGCTCAGAGCCTTGGCCCTCTGTCTTCCCCTTCTCTTCCATCTTTAGTTAGGGATCCTGGGCTCTCCTCTTCTCTCTGGGAAGCTGGAGCCCGATTGCTCCATTCCCAGGGAGGGAGTGCCCTCTAGGGCCAGAGAGAGTTAAGGCTGCAGGAGAAGGCACCAGCTGGTGAAGGAGGGCAGGGCCTGGAGGCCAAGTCTGGAAGGGAAGGAGCTGCCGGCCAATGAGGGGCAAACCAACTGCACTCTGACCTACTGGGCTGGAACAGCACAGGACCCACAGGTATCTGTGAGTTGAGTGTGTGTTTCTTCTTCAGAAGCCCTCTTCCAGCAAAGGGACTGGAATCCACCAGAAAGGGTGTTAAGGGTTGGATTTCCTCTGCCCTAGAACTAGGAACCCCTGCTACTCCTATAGCTCCCTCACCCGACATATTCCCAGCGGGGAAGGGATTCTCTGCATCAGACCCATCCATATGAGTCTGGATTTCTCGGTTGTACCATTCTTGGATCTCACTTCTTTTGTCTATAAAAATGGGGGTTAACAGTCTTACGTGACAGGATTAGGATGAGGACTAATTAAATAAGACTGCATGTGCAAGTGTGTACACAGGCCTTGCACACAGTGGGCACGTGATGAAATTCAGTTGCTGGGGTAATAATAGGACAGGGATGCTGAGCACCTGCTGTGTGCTGGGGGCCCTGAGAAGCCTGAGCCAGGTGCTGGCCCTCAGGAGGCCACAGGATGGTAGAGGAGGCGGACGGCACTCCCTGTAGTCAGAGTGGGGGACACTCTGCAGATTGAGCATGGTCATGTTAACAACTGTCAACATCTGTCTCAGGCTGCCATCCACACTCTCCGGGTTGGTGTCCTGGGACCACGTGGGGATGCTGCCGTGGCTTCTTGTCTTCTCTGCTCTGGGTCTCCAGGCCTGGGGTAAGTTTTCTTTCCCTGGGCCAAAGAGCAACCAAGAAGGGTGATCCTAAAGTCTCGTAGTAGGAATTTAAAAAATACCTACTCTCCATCTGAGCCTGAGGAGTTCAAGGCTGCGTTGAGCCGAGATCCCGCCACTGCACTCCAGCCTGGGTGGCAGAGCAAGAACTTGTCTCAAAAACAAACAAACAAACAAACAAACAAACACCTACTCTCTCTTGGCCAGGGGTGGTGGCTAACGCTTGTAATCCCAGCACTTTGGGAGGCCGAGGCGGGTGGATCACGAGGTCAAGAGATTGAGACCATCCTGGCCAACATGGTGAAACCTCGTCTCTACTAAAAATACAAAAATTAGCTGGGTGTGGTGGCATGTGCCTCTAGTCCCAGCTACTCGGTGGGGAGACTGAGGTGGGAGAATTGCTTGAAGCCGGGAGGTGGAGGTTGTAGTGAGCAGAGATTGTGCCACTGCACTCCAGCCTGGGTGACAGAGCGAGAACTTGTCTCAAAAACAAAAGCAAACAAACAAACAACAACAACAATAACAACAAAACAAACCTATTCTCTCTTGGCTAGGCATGGTGGCTCATGCCTGTAATCCCTGCACTTTGGGAGGCCGAGGTGGATGGATAATGAGGTCAAGAGATCGAAACCATCCTGGCCAACATGGTGAAACCCCATCTCTACTACAAATACAAAAATTAGCTGGGCATGGTGGTGCACACCTGTAGTCCCAGCTACTCAGGAGGGAGGCATGAGAGAATCGCCTGAACCTGGGAGGCAGAGGTTTTAGTGAGCCGAGGTTGCGCCACTGCACTCCAGTCTGGTGACAGAGTGAGACTCGGTCTCAAACAAACAAACAAAAACCAAAACAAAACAACCCCCCCACCAAAATAAAAACCTACTGTCTCTTAAGGCAAAAGAATAGATCGTAGGTAGAGCACAGAACTTGGAGCCTATAGACCTGGATTCAAGTCCTTGCTCTGCCTCTAGGAATGATTTTAAACGAGCGATTCAGCTCTATAATGCTTTATTTTCCCACCTGAAAATTGAGAAAGTTATGACTTCCTAAACTCACTGTGAGGATTAAATGAGATAATGCACCTGAAGATATAGCAATACATGGGCAGTAAAAGCAGATAAGCAGGAGCAAGGATTGCATTTGTATTATTATGACGTTAATCAGAGTTCAACCCATGGCTTGGGTTTGTGCTTGTCAATAAGAGAAAGCTCCTTGCCGGTAAGGGTCTCAATCAACACACCCTGCCCATCCCCCATGGGCCTTCAGACAGGAGAATGGGCACAGCACATGTCCCTAAAATCAATCCTGGGGAAACTGGTCTGACCCACGCAGGTAATTCTAACCCGTTCTCCACACACGCTTCCCCATTGCTTCGGTAAAATAACGCACACAGGAGAGGACTTTGTGGTTTTGAAGTGTCTGAATACATTTTTTTTTTTTTTTTTTTTTTTTGCCAATTGTGTGTGTAGATACAGCTCATGAGAAAACGATAACATTTCCAACTCCCTGCCTATCCCAGGGGATTGCCCAGAGTTGGCGTGGGAAGAAACTATGGCACTTGCTCTATTAGAGGTGGCCCTCTGGTCAGCCCAGAGGGATTTCTTAGAGGGGGCTCTGGGATTTGAGGAGGCAGAGGAGCAGTGGAGAGGGGATGGCTGTTTCTGTTCAGAGCTGGCGCCACCACCATGGCTGGTATTGGTGCTCTCTGATGCAAAATGGGATATTCCTTTGCAGGTGATTCCTCCTGGAACAAAACACAAGCTAAACAGGTATCAGAGGGGCTTCAGGACCCATTTGGGAACATCCCTCAGCTCACTGAAAAAGGTAAACTGGATCTGGATAGTAAGGGGGTTTGGGGACCAGCTGGGGTTTTTCATGTGATCGGAAATGTTTCTGAGGTCTGCAGAGCCACATGCGACTGGGGAGGCGGCAAATGGGGTTGAGGTGCAGAGAGCAGTACCAGTAAACCACCTGCATTAATTGCCCTAGGTCCGTGGAATGGAAGGCTGGTGCTGGAGGGCTAGAAAACCAGGAAGGGGGGAAACAGCCTCTTCAGACAGGGACCCCCTGTGGAGGGAGACCCAAATCTTGCTCTCAGGGAGTCCTCAGACTGAAGGGGAGACACAGCCCCTGCTGAGGGGAGAAGATGCAGTCTCCTCAGGGAACACTCAGAGCCACAGACGAAATGATCAGAGAGCATACAATGAATGCTGAGGTGACACTAAGCCAGGCTGTTCAGGGCTTTCCCCAGGGATAAGCAAGTGATGCTTCCTGAAGTGCAGGGCCTGGAACACAGCAGGGCAGGAGCTGAGTAGGGGACATTCTGGGATGGGGAAGCAAAGCACTAGGCTCCCTGGCTGGGTGCAGAGTCTGTGTTGGGGGTGAGTGTTGGAGAGATGGGGTTGCAGAGGTGAGCAGGGCAGGTGTACCTGCCTGTTGAAGGCTTCCTTCTCAGGCTCTTCCACTACCATGGGGCCGACACAGCCCATGCCTGCATGTTCAGCTTGGCCCACTAATGTGGTAGTGATGGGGCAGGTGCGCTGAATGATGTCTCCAAGGCCTCCCCACAGATGCCTCCACCCCGGTCTCTCGCAAGGCATGGGGGGCAGAAGCTGTTGGCTGCAGTATTCAGCTGACCACGCCAGTGAATGTCCTTGTTATACACCATGTCCCTGGACTGGAGTGTCACGACCAGAGAGTCTGCAGCCAGAGACTGCGGGAACTGCAGGCCCATCATGTCCACAACAACAGCGGGTGTGACGTGGCCTACAAGTAAGAGGCTGGGTCTGGGTCCCAAGGCAAATGGTCAGTGTTGCTTCCCTGGGATGCTTCTCCTGTCCCTTCTCATCCCTTTTCCTCATTTTCTGGGTTGTGGTCATATATGTTTTATAATGAATAAAATATTTAAAACCCTCATGAAACTCCCAATCCTTTGGATTTTTCTGTGAGGTGCCTGTCTCTGAGAGCTCCCGGAAGGAAGCAAGGAAGGTTAAGTAATAACTGTATTCTCTACCCTCCCCCAACCCTGGCTTACACAGCACACCACAGATTGCATACATGAGGGCTTTAGCTCCCCCGACTGGTAGGCAGGTGTCACCATCTCTTTGCCCTGGGAGAGGGGCCCAAGGGAGGGAGGCTGATTAATTTGAGGTCACACATCTGTGGACTCATGGAGCCTAAACTGGCTCTCTTCATCCCTGGTGTGTTCCTCCACACCACACGCATGGGCTCCGGTCTCAGTGAGGCAACTGTCCATCAGTTGCTGTAATGATCTCTCTAGTAGTTTCTACTGGTGTCCATACCACATGCTTCTGGCTCACCTCTGACTTTGACTAGCTGTGGACAGTTCCTGAGTGTGGTGATGGCTTCCTGCCTCAAGTGTCCAACACATCTCTCTGCTTTCCTGCTTCAGACCTTCCCCCAGCCCCTGACGACAAAAGGGAGTAAATGCCTTCGTGGGGGACAGTGATTGGTGTGTAGCTTCCTCAACCCTAGCACTTCTGAGAGGCAGTTCTAAAGCACATGTACACAGCTCCTGGGAAGGCCAAAGGGTGGGGTGGAGCTGCGGGTGGCCCCTGTGAGTCAGCCCAATTTCACACACTTTGCTGGCTTTCTTCCTTCTGTCTCACTCTCCTCACCCTGGCTTCTGGGATCCTGCAAGAATTGAAGACAGATGAAAGAAACATGAAAGGTGACTTGACAGTCAAGGGCAGGTTTATTTCAGAGAAAACAAAACTGAGAGAGGCTTCTGGCCAAGTTAGGTCAGAGCCCACTCTCTTACAGACTAAGAGTTTTTAAGGATTCAGGGTGGGAGAGTTTATCAGAGGCTTGGACTGCTTCTGTGTCTTTGTTGTGCTTATCTGGGAGGGAGAGTTGTGTGTCTGTTCCCATACATCTTTCTTCAGCTGCAGGCATACTCCCACTGCCCCCCAGTCTGCTTTTAGCTTCCATATCTTAGTGCACCTGAAGGGAAAGGAACGTGCTTATTAAGGCCCACTGTTTTACTGGGGCCAGTTGTATGAGGGTGAAGTTTGGCAGTTACCCAAGAGACTTTCCCCCCGCCTCCCTCTGTGCCTGAGCTGTCTTATCTGTGTTTTACTGTCTGCTCTTTCTGGCTGCTTGTTGTTAGAAGAGAAGTGATTTCCTTGAAATACACGAGGCTAGAAAGGGAGCTGGAACTTAAAGTGGTGGTGTTTGTCCGAGATGATGGTGCTCCTGCTCTGTCAGGTCCCTTTGCAAATAAAGTGCCTGCATCCTCGTCCTTGTCTCAGGAGCTACTTCTTGGGAAGTCTATGTAGGACAGTTACTTGACAGGGAGAAATCGAATGAACAGCTCTGCATGGATCACACAGACAGCACACACGTTGGAGGAGGTAGGAGAGCCACGTATAAGGAAGTGTGGAAGACAGAAGACCCTTCCATTGTGTGGTCAGGTCAGTGTTAGTTACTGTGGAACCTCTAGGACCTCTTCTCCTGAGTATGTAGAATGATTTATGGTAAAACTGCAGCCTCTGGAAAGGGAAGGAGGTAGGGAGTGTGAGAGTGGTTCCTTCTGAATTCTAAGGACTAGTATAAATGACTTGTTCTTTCCAGTGTCTGGGAAGAGTTCGTACAAATTCCTTTTAGTGAACCTGGCTTCAGCCCTTCTCCATTTTGAGGCTGGGTAAGTGGTTTCCCCTCTGAGGAATGTCCTACAGTGCCAGCCATGAAACCAGTATTATCTTGCTCCATAGCTTCCTGGTTGGGGATGATGGCAGGGTGTATGAAGGTGTTGGCTGGAACATCCAAGGAGTGCACACCCAAGGCTACAACAACATCTCCCTGGGCTTTGCCTTCTTCGGCACTGAGAAAGGTAACAGTTATCACAGCTGACCTTCTCCAAAGAATTCTCTAATCCTTTGTCTCAGGAGCCACTTCATGGGAAGTAGCTGTCTGCTACTCTGCTGTCTTCTTATCCTTCTCATACTTCTCTGAAGACCCACTCTCTCTTGGAATTCTCTTCTTCCTCGATTTCCAGGAAATGATGTTGTGAAGGGTCTCTTCCTACTAGCCTGGCGTCCTTCTCAACCCCTGTAAACAGGCTCCTCTTCCTCTAGCCATCTCGATGGCTAACCAGTCATCTCTCTGCAAGCTTATCTGGGCTTCAGCTCTCTCCTCTACGTCAATGACTATCACATCTTCCTCTTGAGCGCTGACCATTCTGTGACTGGGGGCCATGCTTTTCAAGTTCCTGCCAGGCACCTCTTCCTTTCGTCTTTTACTACTAGATTTTCTATATATTTCTTAAAAAAAAAACAACTCTGAGTCCTCTAATCTCTGACTCTCTTTCACTTCTTTCTGGGCTATTGCTCCAAGGCCCCTTGCCACATGCATCCTAACATACGTACTCCAGGACCATTCCTTTGAATTTGTGCACCCTTTGCTGTTAACAGAGATCTTGCATACCTAGTTTCTCATTTTCCTCTCCCAGTACTCTTTGAGATAGTCCAGGTAGATTTAATAACCCCTGCTGTGCAGAGGTGCAGCCTGGGATTCAGAGAGGTCGATGACTCCAAGTGGCACAGCTAGAAGGAGAGGAATCAGAACATGGTCCGTATCTTTTATCTCCAGCTCCTGGGTGGTTTCCCCAGCGTTCCAGAGGACTCTGTGTTTATCTTGTTTTTGCTTTTGTTTTCATGACTACTCATTTCCATTTGTTGTTAACTTGGGATCTTGAGCGTGTTACTTCTTAGAGCCTCAAGTTCCTCTTCACAAATCATGCAGTTAATAACAGCATCTCTCAGAGGTTTGTGCTGAGGATTAAATGAGTTATTGTAGGCAAAGAGTCTGGCACATACCTGGAGGGGTCCCCTTCTGATGAGAAACTCCGGCCTGGCCTGGCGGGTGCTGCTGAGCTTGGTGCTGCTTCTGAGCTCTTTCATGGAGAGAGGGGGTGAAGTTTGGCAGGTATTTGGGATGGAAAACGACTTCATTTTGAGTCTCTGAGAGATCTTTCCAGGCATATCCTTAATTCTCAGCCTCTCCAACTGGGGGCATAACCTGTTCCCTTTTCTTCCTCTCCATCAGCTGTGCAGGGGCTGGCAGAACATCTCCTCCTCCCCGAAAAGATCCCCTGAAACTACTCAGGCTGGGTGGAGGTTTCCCACAGATTTCTCTCTTCCAGGCCACAGTCCCAGCCCTGCTGCCCTGTCAGCCATGGAAAACCTAATCTCCTATGCTGTCCAGAAGGGCCACCTGTCATCCAACTATGTTCAGCCACTTCTTGTGAAAGGTGAGAACTGCCTGGCCCCTCGACAGAAGGCGAGCCTGAAGAAAGGTAAGACCTTCAACCCTACTGGGCCTGCTGCTGGGTTCACCCCAACTAACTTGTAAACACCATTGGGAGTGACCTTTTCAGTAGGGCTCATTAGATTCCTTCTGGTAGGCAACAGGCCACCCAACTCTTTGAACTCTTGGGGCTGGCAAATCTTGAGAGGAAACCTCCAGGCCACCTCTTTATCCCCCAGATTCCTCATATGAAAGAGCCAGAGCATTATCCCTGGTGTCATATATGCACACTCCTTTCTTCCGTCACTCAACAAGCATTTACTGAACACCTTCTAGACTCTGAAAATATACGAAGGAATGAAAAGCAAAAGTCCTTGGCCTCATGAAGTTTCAGTCTAGAGGGCAGAGAAAGACAATAAGCAAATAGATAAGTGACATATTTGGTATGTTATACGGAGAAAAGTGCAAGGGAGGGAACAATGGAAAGGGACTGGATGTATTTATACACGTATTTGTACATTGATATGTTTACACATGAACACACACACACTGACACACATTTCTGAATACAAAAACCAAAACAACACTAATAGACTGAAGTGCTGCAGAAAACTTAGACCACCACTTATACAGACTTTAAAGAAAGAGCTTAACATAATTCAGATAATAAAAGCTGGATACTATTTTGGGTTTGACAAGCAGCAACATCAAAACCAGTAAATTTAATAAGCACTTTCAGCCTTTTCTTGAGCTTAATCAAGATTGAAAGAAGATTCATCTCTATTATGTTAAAGCCTTGAGTAAATTTGATCTCTGGTGCCATCTGTCAATATAAATGATCGCTTACACTGACAGAGAGTTTCATGGATTACAAATGACCCAAAGACATATTCTTAGAATAAAATGTCCATTTCCCACTGTGGGACACTGTCTGCTCTCAAGTCCCACTGTTTGGGTCAGGGTGGGAGACCCAGAAGGGTTTGGGAAGTTGAGGGTCCTGAGCATTATGTCAGCCTACAGTGGAGAAGTGGCTGGCATGGATGGGGAAGATGAACCATCTGTGGTTTCTCGCCCTACCTCAGCTTGCCCCAGCATTGTCCCACGGTCTGCGTGGGGGGCCAGGGAGACCCACTGTCCCAGGATGACCCTGCCAGCGAAGTATGGCATCATTATCCACACTGCCGGGAGGACCTGCAACATTTCCGATGAGTGCCGCTTGCTGGTCCGGGACATCCAGTCTTTCTACATAGACAGGCTCAAGTCGTGCGACATTGGGTATAAGTAAGTGGGTCTGGGTACTGTGGGCTTCTCTTCCTTTGGGGGCAGAAACTGAACCTTTGAAAGGAAGAGGAAAGGGAACTAATATTTATTTACTGGGTAGTCACCATAGGAGAGGCACTGTATGGATAACCAAATGGATTCATCACACAGCCCTGCGTGGGTCTTACTTAGGAGATAGCCAAGGGGGTAGTCATTTGCCCAAACATGTTCTCAAGATGTGTACCTACTAAAGGTAGTAAACTGGCATGATGGATGCTAAAACTCTGCCAAAAAGTCACTGGAGGAAGCAGTACGCATGCAAGACTGTGGTACTTGTAGAAAAGATAATTGAAAGATTGTGCTTTGTTTGTGTAACCACCGCCTGCTACTCAGAGGCTGGGGCTCTGCTGCTCACTTTGCCACAACCTGAAGCGGTTCCTCCTCAGGGTAGACTCGTGCTGCTTCTCTGTTTCTAGAAACCACCAACCTCCTTGGGAAGAATATCCTTCCTGTCTGAAGGCAGGGGAGAGACCAGATACTATCTTCTGATTTCTGTAGTGCTAAAGTCTGTGATTCTTTAATAAGGAACACACCAACCTAAGTGCAAGAGTAAACATTTCTTTTTTTTCCCCATTAAACATTATCTTAAAGGGTCTCAAAATCCTGTGATACATTTCTGATCAAGATGTTTCCATTAAAAAGTACTGATTTTAAAAACTGCCACACAAACACACAAAACAGATAGTCCACAAAACAAATAATCCACAAAACAAGTAGAAATTTCTTGAAGGATGCTTTCAGAGCTTGCAGATAAGACATCCGGGGTTAGACCCCATGTAATATCCCATCAGGAACAATCACACTGAATTTTAAATCTCAGGAAAGGCTACTGCTTGCCCATTTGGCATATTGATGCACATTCATAGAAGGAGCCCTTAACTCTAGGGCCATTTATGGCTTAGTGATGAATTTACCATCGCTTGGTACATGATTCTGGGCTGACTGTCTTTCCCCTCTCTGGCCTCCCTGTTCTCTGTCCCCATTTTAGTAACACCCTTTTCAAGACAGGAGAAAACTTTCCCTCTAACATCTATGACGTATCAGAAACTACCAAGTGCTTTGCTAGGTCCCACCATACAGGATTACTTGCAGCGTAGCTGTCTTTAATGAGAGTGGATAGTTGAAAATTGACTGTAAATTTGGAAAGCCTAAACTGGAAAGTGGTGGAGGCTGAAGGGAGGTCCTTTCCCTTTTTCCATTCAGGTCTCAGAGGGTAGTTGCCTGTCCCTTGACTTGGACCTTGTATTGTATCCTCTTCTATTATAGCATTATGACAGTGTCATTTTTTTTTCTTGAGGTGCTCTGTGGTCGGGATGACACACTCCCTGCCTCATAGATTACAATTCACAGAACATGTAATTGAATGTGTACTCGGCGTGGCACAAGGCTGTCCTCTAGGGGTGCCATTGGATGTGCCTCACAGATACGGTTCTTGCCTGAATGGAGCCAATGCTTTAGTGAGGAAAAAAAATAATTCAAACAAATAAGTTCTAGTAGGGTAGGTTTAACATTATGATAGGGGACACATGAAGGGTAGATGGGAGGTTTAGGATGCCAGGAAAATTGGAGTGAAGGAAGCAATCTCTGTGGGAGCATCAGATTAGCTGGGGCCTCACAGGTGAGTGGGAGGAGGAAGCAGGAAGAGTGATTCAGGAAGAGGGAAAGGGCTCCGTGGAAAGGACTGAATTCCAGCCTGAGAAAGGTGCCTTTAGGCAGCTGAGAGAAGTTCATCAGGATAAATACAGATGTCAAAGAGGGGTGTGGGAGAGCTGATGCTGGGGAGGCAGACAGGGCCCATGTCAGAAGGCTCTTGTAACTTAAGTTGGGGTGTGTGCACTCAGTGCTGAGGGACTGAAAACAGGGTTTTGACACAGTAAGATTTGTATTTTAGAAAGACTAGTCTGGCTACCCTTTAGGAATAGATTGGATGGGAAAGGGTGGAACTGGAGGCAGTGAGATCTGAGGACTGTGCAGCAATCCAGGCAGGACTAAGTGGTGACATCCCTGTGATGGTAGCAGAGGTCACAGAGAGAAGTGGAGGAATTTCAGAGGTCAGTGGAGGTTAATGGTTAGTGACCAGGGCACAGGGCAGATCAGGGAGTGTAGTTGGGAGACATCATTGACAAGCCTGAGTTAATGAGTGGATGAAGTGGGTGGGCTGATGCCTGTATTCCTGGCTGGGGCCAGTGGGTGTGTGACCATGCCTTTCACCAAGATGGGGATCCCAGAAAGGGGAACAGGTGAGGAAGAAGATGGGTCCAGTTGTGAACATGTGGACTTTCATGGATGGCAACTGAAGCCAAGGAAGTGGATGGGTTAGTCCTGTGTCGAGTAAGGGGAGAAGAGGGCTTAGGATAGTATCCTGAGGAACCCCACATTTAAGGAAAGGGTGCAGGAAGATGAGGTGTTGAGGGAGAGCAACTGGAGAAGAAAGCCAAGAGAATGTGGTGTGATGGAAGCTAAGGGAAGAGAATGTTTGGAAAAGTCAAGAGGGGTGGCAGAGTCAAACTTACAGAGAGATCAAGTCAGGAAAGATTGGGGAAGTTTACGTTGTACTTAATGGTAAGGAGATCCTGGGTCACCTTGGGGAAAACTGTTTTCTTGGTCAAAGGAGAAAAGGCGTAGGGATTGAAAGCTGTCATTCTCTTTTTTCTTTATTGACTGTGAGCTACTTGGGGGCTGCAGTGGTGTGCTGGAGTCGAGGGGACTCATGCCAGCTCATGAGAGCTGATTGTTAGAGATTCTGGAATTTTGAGAGCTGGTTGTTGTTAAATTGTTGATCACCTGAAATCTGCTATAGTGAGAGGTTTACACCACAGAAATCAGTATATGCTGTAAACTGGGATTCCCTCTCCTTACTCTGCCTCCCTCATTCCCCCTGGGTTAGTTTACCAGCACTTCATTGGCAAGGACTCTGTCTTGTTCTGTAACCCAGTGCTTAGAATCCAATAGATAATCAAAGTCTGAAGCAGTAAAGACATGAATAAATTAATACATGAAAGAGAGAAGCGATTCCAGAGTTTCATGCTGGTCTCCATCTCCCCTTGTGGTCCTCTAGCTTCCTGGTGGGCCAGGATGGCGCCATTTATGAAGGGGTGGGCTGGAATGTCCAAGGCTCCTCCACTCCTGGCTACGAAGACATTGCCCTGGGCATTACCTTCATGGGTACCTTCACAGGTAAGTGGATGCTTTGGGCAGTAGGGTCATTGCATAGTATTTGAAAGAGAGCATCTGACATGGAAGACAAAGTCTCAGTCTCAAGCATCATTTTAGTGCCTGCATATGCTTGATTGACCCAGCTTCCAATCCAACATTTGACTCAGCTGAGTGTGACCAGAGGTGATCCCCAGACATAATGCTTACCCTACATCTACCCTCCTTTGCACCCAGCCAAATGTCTGTTTCTTCCAGTATGTAAGGAACATGCAAAGCAACGGGAAAAGATCTTTGTGCTTATTTTTAGCTCATCTTGGTCAGCAGATGCAGCCTCTCTTGGTTACCATGACAACAATGTAGAGACACTTTGCCTTATATGCCAAAGCCACAGTGAGCCCCAGTCTTTGCACTGAGAGTTCACACTGAGAATTGTCATGGCTCAGAGCTCTATTTCACTTTTTTTTTTCATTTTTATAGATTTAGGGGCTACATGGATATATTGTGCTACATGGATCTATTACACAGTGGTGAAGTCTGGGCTTTCAGTGTACTCATCACCTGAGTAGTGTACATGGTACCCATTAAATAACATCTTGTCCCTAATCCTGCTCTCACCTTCCCACCTTTTGAAGTCTCTGATGTCTATTATTGTACTCTGTGCGCCAATGTGTACCCATTGTTTAGTTTTCACTTATAAGTGAGAATATGTAGTTTTTCATTTTCTGTTTTTGAGTCATTTCACTTAGGAATATGGCCTCTATTTCCGCTTATGTTGCTGTAAAAGACATGATTTCATTTTTCTTTTTTTTTGAGATGGAGTCTTGCTCTGTCGCCCAGGCTGGAATGCAATGTGCGGTTTTGGCTCAATGCAACCTCTGCCTCTTGGGTTCAAGCGATTCTTCAGCCTCAGCCTCCCAAGTAGCTAGGACTACAGTCATATGCCACCACATCTGGCTAATTTTTGTATTTTTAGTAAAGACAGGCTTTCATCATGTTGGCCAGATTGGTCTTGAACTCCTGACCTCGTGATCTGTCCATCTCGGCCTCCCAAAGTGAGCCATCGCACCATGATTTCATTTTTTAATGGCTGAATAGTATTCCACGGTGTACACACACACACGCACACACACACACACAAACACACCCCACATTTTCTTTATTCATTCATCCATTGACAGACATTGAAGTTGATTCAATGCCTTTGCTATTATGAATAGTGTTGAGATAAACATATGAGTGCAAATGTCTTTTTGATATAATGATTTCTTTTTCTTTGGGGTGATACTCACTATTTGGATTGCTGAATCAAATGGCTATTTTATTTTTAGCTCTTTGATAAATCTCCATAGAGGTTGTACTAATTTACATTCTCATCAGTAGTGTGTAAGCATTCCTTTTTCTCTGCATCCTCAGCAACATCTGTTATTTTTTGACTGATTTATTTATTTATTTATTGAGACAGAATCTTGCTCTGTGGCCAGGCTGGAGTGCAGTGGCGTGATTTCGGCCGCTCACTGCAACCTCCACCTCCTGGGTTCAAGCAATTGTCCTGCTTCAGCCTCCCGAGTAGCTAGGACTACAGGTGCACGCCACCACGCCCAGCTAATTTTTTTGTATTTTTTAGTGGAGATGGGGTTTCACCGTGTTAGCCAGGATGGTCTCAATCTCTGTCAATCAGACTGGTGTAAGATGGTTTCTCATTGTGATTTTAATTTGCATTTCTCTGATGATTAGTAATGTTGAGCATTTTTTCATGGTTTTTGGCTGCTAGCATGTCTTCTTTTGAAAAATGTCTGTCCATGTCCTTTGCTCACTTTTTAATGAGCTGATTTTTTCCCCTAAGTTGTTTGAGTTCCTTGTAGATTCTGGATATTAGCTCTTTGTCAGATGCATAGGTTGCCAACATTTTCTTCCATTCTGTAGGTTGTCTGTTTACTCTGTTGATTATTTCTTTTGCTGTGAAGAAAAGTTTCAGTTTAATTAAGTCCCGTTTGCCTTTTTTTTGTTTTTGTTGCATTTGCTTTTGAGGACTTAGTCATAAATGCGTTGCCTAGGCCAATTTCCATAGGAGTTTTTTCCTAGGTTTTCTTCTAAGATTTTTGTAGTTTGGGATCTTACATTTAAGTCCTTAATCCATCTTGAGTTAATGTTTGTATACAGTGAGATATGTGGGTCTAGTTTCATTCTTCTGCATGTGACTATCCAATTTTCTCAGCACCATATATTCAATAGGGTGTCCTTTCCCTGGTGTATATTTTTGTCAACTTTGTCAAAGATCTGTTGAGTAGCTATGTGGCTTTATTTCTGGGTTCTCTATTCTGTTCCTTTGATCTATGTATCTGTTTTTATACCAGTACCATGCTAATTGGTTACTATAGTCTTGTAGTATAATTTGAAGTCAGGTAATATGATACCTCCAGCTTTATTCTTTTTACTTAGAATTGCTTTGGCTATTTGGGTTCTTTCTTAGTTCCATATGAATTATAGAATAGTTTTTCTAAATTCTGTGAAAAATGATGTTTGTAATTTGATAGGAACTGTGCTGAATCTGTAGATTGCTTTGGGCAGTATGGTCATTTTAATGACATTGATCCTTCAAATCCATGAGCATGGGATGTCTTTTCATTTGTTTGTGCCATTTACAATTTTTTCTTTTTGAGATGGACTCTTACTCTGTTGCCTAGGCTGGAGTGCAGTGGTACAATCTCAGCTCACTGCAAGCTCCGTCTCCAAGGTTTACGCCATGCTCCTGCCTCAGCCTCCTGAGTAGCTGGGACTACAGGCACCCGCCACCACGCCCAGCTAATTTTTTTGTATTTTTTAGTGGAGACGGGGTTTCACTGTGTTAGCCAGGATGGTCTCGA
>NW_012109031.1:239626-253213 GCF_000951045.1 Mandrillus leucophaeus | reverse complement strand
GACGGGGTTTCACTGTGTTAGCCAGGATGGTCTCGATCTCCTGACCTCGTGATCCGCCCGTCTTGGCCTCCCAAAGTGCTGGGATTAGAGGCGTGAGCCACCGCACCCAGCCTACAATTTTTTTTCATCAGTGTTTTGTAATTCTTCTTGTAGAGCTCTTTCACCTCCTTGGTTAAATGCATTCCTAGTATATGTGTGTGTGTGTGTGTATATATATATGTATTCCTACTGTGTGTGTGTATATACATATATACATACACTAGGAATACATATATACACTAGGAATACATATATACACATACAAACATATACATATATACATACATATACACACCTATATATAACACATATAGGTGTGTATCTCTATAGGTGTATCTATCTATCTATATCTGTCTATATGTAGCTATTGTATATGGAATTGAGTTCTTGATTTGGTTCTTAGCTTGATTGTTATTGGTGTATAGAAATGCTACTGATTTTTGTACATTGATTTTGTATCTTGAAACTACTGAAACCATTTATTAAATATAGGAGTCTTTCGGAGGAGCCTTGAGGGTATTGTAGGTGTAAGATTATATCATCAGTGAACTGAGATGTTTTGACTTCCTCTTTTCCAATTTGGGTGCCTTTTATTTCTCTCTCTTGCGTGATTGTTTTATTCAATACTATGTTGAATACGAGTGGTGAAAGCGGGCATCCTTGTCTTTTTCCAGTTCTTAGGGGGAATGTTTTTAACTTTTTACCATTCAGTATGATGTTGATTGTGATTTTGTCATATATAGATTTATTATTCTGAGGTATGTTCTTTTGATGCCTAGTTTGTTGAGAGTTTTTATCATGAAGTAATGTTGGATTTAATTGAATGCTTTTTCTGCATCAAAACTATTATATATTTTTGTTTTAATTCTGCTTATGTGGTGAATGACATTTATTTATTTGCATATGTTGAACCATCTCTGCTTCCTAGGAATAAAGCCCACTTGATTGTGGGAATTAACTTTTTGATGTGTTGTTGGATTTAGTTTGCTAATTTTTTGTTGTGAACTTTTGCATCGATATCCATCAGGGATATTGGCCTGCAGTTTTGGTTGTTATTGTGTCCTTACCTGGCGCTGGTATCAGAGTGGCTTTGTAGATGAGTTGGGGAGGATTCCCTCCTCCTCAATTTTTGGGAACAGTTTTTGTAGGGTTGGTATTCTTCCTTTTACATCTGGTAGAATTTGGCTGTGAATCCATCTGGTCCTGGGCTTTTTGTTGTTGAGAGATTCTTTTTAAAATTACTGATTTAATTGAATTATTTGTTATTGGTCTATTCATGATTTCTATTTCTTCCTGGTTCAGTCTTGAGATGTTGTATGCTTCCAGGAATTTATCCATTTCCTCTAGGTTTTTTAGTTTGTGTGCATGGAGATGCTCATAGTAATCTCTGACAATCTTTTGTTATTTCTGTGATATCAACTGTAATGTGACCTTTATCATTTCTGATTGTGGGTATTCTAATCTTATCTCTTTTTTTCTTGGTTAATCTAGCTAGTGGTCTGTGAGTTCTGTTTATCTTTTCAAATAACCAACTTTTTGTTTCATTGATCCTTTCTATTTCTTTTTTGGTCTCAATACCATTTAGTTCTGCTGTTTTTTGTTATTTCTTTTGCTAGTTTTGGGTTTTGTTTGTTCTTGCTTTTCTAGTTTTTTGGGATGTGACATTAGGTTGTTAATTTGAGACTTTTCTATCTTTCTGACAGAGGCATTTGATGCTATAACATTCCATCTTATCACTGTTTTTTGTTGTATCCCAGAGGTTTTGGTATGTTGTGTCTCTATTTTCATTCATTTCAAAAAAATCTTTAACTTTGGCCTTAATTTTATCATTTACCCAATGATCATTCAGGATCAGGTTGTTTAATTTCCATGTATTTGTATAGTTTTGAGAGTTAATTGGTATTGATTTCTAGTTTTCTTCCACTGTAGTCCAACAAGATACTTGATATGATTTTAATTTTTAAAAAATTTATTGAGGCTTGCTTTGTGGCCTAGTATATGGTCTGTTTTTGAGAATGTTCCATGTGCAGAAGAGATGAGTATATATTCTGCCATTGTTGACTAGAAAGTTCTGTAAATGTCTGCTAGGTCTGTTTGGCATAGAGTCCAATTTAAGTCTAGAGTTTCTTTGTTGATTTTCTGCCTTGATGATCTGTCTAGTGCTGTCAGGGGGGTGTTGAAGTTCCCTACTACTATTATATCGCCATTCATCTCTTTTCTTAGGTCTAGCAGTATTTGTTTTATGAATGTGGGTGCTCTTGTGTTGGGTGCATATATATTTAGGATTGTTATATCTTCTTATTGAATTGACCCTTGTATCATTACATAATGAACTTCCTTATCTTTTTTTTTTTTTTTTTTTAACTGTTTTGACTTAAAGTCTGTTTTACTTGATATAGTGTAGCAACTCCTGTTCCTTTTTGATTTCCATTTAAATGGAATATCTTTCTCCACCCTTGATTTTGAGTCTGTAAATGTCTTTATCAGTTAGGGGGTTTCTTGTAAGCAGCATATGGTTGGATTTTGTGTTTTTATTTATTCTGTCAGCCTATATTTTTTAAGTGAAGCATTTAGTTCATTTATGTTTAAGGTTAATATTGATATGTGAGGATTTATTCCTGTCATAATGTTAATGGCTATCCAGTTGCTTTGCAGTCTCGATTGAGTAATTGCTTTATAAGTCCTGTGAGTTTTATACTTTCATATGTTTTTATGATAGTGTGTATTGTCCTTTAGTTTCCATGTGTAGAACTTCTTTGAGCATTTCTTATAGGATCAGCCTAGTGGTGACAAATTCCCTTAGCATTTTCTTGTTTAGGAAACACTTTATTTCTCCTTAAAAATATGGAATGCTTCACGAATTTGCATGCCATCCTACCTCAGGGGCCACACTAATCTTCTCTATATCATTTCAGTTTTAATGTATGTCCTAGCAAAGTGAGAACAACTCAAAGCTTTTAATTGGTTTGTTTAGACTCAAGGATCTTTCACTGAACCTCTGAAAAGATGAGGCCATGTCACTGGAGCTGATTCAGTGACATGGCCCATACTAAAACGGGCATTGGGTCAGGGGATGGGGTGAACCAGGACTGTGACTTGATACTGGGCTGAGCATTGAGCTAGACATGAAAGGGTACAGGGAGCACATGTGTGATTAAATCAAGTTTCTCAACCTCAGTACAAGTGACATTTTGGCTCAGATAATTCATTGTTGTAGGGGGCTGTCCTGTCCTAGGATGTTTAGCAGTATCCTTGGCTTCTACCAACTAGCATTCCCCTGCATCCCAGTTTTCACAACCAAAAATATCTCATGACATTGCCAAATGTCCTCTGGGGGGCTAAATTGCATCCTTATAAAGAACTACCAGGCTAAACTTTTGTAGTGGATAAAAGCTTTGTATATCCCCAGAAGAATATATTATCCCAGGCTTGGCTCTTTTGATTCAGGAAAACTTTGGCACTAAGAAATCTTGACGTTGTTTTTTGCCTGTCTCTAGGGAGGCTGCCGACAGTGGAATATATTAGCTTTGTGATGAGGGTGGGTTCTGGGAATATGTTCTATCTTGCAGGGTGCCCTGTAATCCTGTGGACAATGGGCTGCTGTGTTTTGCAGGTACACCACCCAATGCTGCAGCACTAGAGGCAGCCCAAGACCTGATCCAGTGTGCCATGGTCAAGGGGTACCTGACTCCCAACTACCTGCTGGTGGGCCACAGTGATGTGGCCCGAACCTTGTCTCCTGGGCAGGCTTTGTACAACATCATCAGCACCTGGCCTCATTTCAAACACTGAGAGAAGCCCCAGGTCCTTCTGAGACTGCTCTCCCTCCCCTGTCAGGTCTCTCTTGTCCTCACCATCCACCTTGGCTCAACACCTATGTCCTCCTCCCCTGCCAGCCCATCCTGGGCTTCCTTTTTGAGGTTGGGATGATCATGCCCTCTCCTGCCAACATCCTCCAAGGGCCTACAAACCTCATAGCTGGACATTCACAGTCCTCTGACTCTGAGTCCAGACTTCTTCTCTCCTTACCTTCCTCTCCCCTGGAAACCCAACTCCTCAGCCAGGTGAGACAATGAACCGGTTCTTGTTTCATTTCTCTCTCTCTCTCTTTTTTTCTCTCTCTCTCTCCTTCTCTCTCTCTCTCTCTCCATGCCCCCCTGCCAGGTGAGCCTTCCCCTGGTGTCTGCCTGGCAGCCGCCACCTCCCACCCATCACCCCTCACCCATAACTCAGGTCAATGTGACCACTCTTCTTTCTTACACATAAACTTGTATATATTTGGATGCAGCCCTTATTTAAGGGCTGTCATTATTTATATCCTTGCTACTTGGTTGTGAGTTTCTCCGGGAGAAGAACTGTGTTTTATTCATCTATATGTCCTCTGTTTCTCAGCAGTGTCTGAAATTTAATAGGTTCTACTGATATTTATTAGATAAGTGGATGAATAAATGAATGAAGAGATCCAAATTCATGTTCACCTTGCCAATTCACTACATTATCCCCTATTTGGAGGAGAACTTTCTGGACAGTGCCCCCATACCACCAGCATTTTCTGCATTTCTGTTCCCTCCCAGTCCAAGAGCCATAAGATCTATATGGTACCAGCATCTGTGTAAGAGGAAGCAAAGAGAAACAACAGAGTGTCTGGTGGACATGAGAACCTAAAATAACCAAGATAATTTTACCCCAAATTTTTGACAGCTTAGCATCTAAAATCAAGAGGCCTTTTTGCACACCCCAATGGTGTGTAAACACAAAGGATTCTGCAGTAAGATCTGCGGGAACTGGAACGGTCTGGGTCTTATGCCTCTCAAAACTAGCCAGATAAAATTCCCTTCTAGAACAAAGTACAGGGGAGAACTGCTGGAAACAGAATCTAATTCAGTCCAGACATAAGACATAAAAAAAATAAAAATAGACAAGAAGCTCACATGAAAGTGTGGAAAGGCAGTGGAGCAAGAAGCTCTCTGAATATAAGCCATCATAATGTTGAACATTTACTTGAAAAAAATAATAGAAGAAGGTGTTCCAGAGTGATTGAATTAAAAAAGCTCTTCAACACCATACATCTTCTTTAAAGTTGAGGAAAGCTAATACAGACAATAAACAACAGAAAATACTTGAGGTTCAAACCCACATAAAGTTATTTTAAGATAAAAATAGAATCAGGAGCAGAATTAAGAAAATACAAGCATTACATAAAGACATGCTTATGGGTGAAAACTATAAACTGCAATTTCAAACTGAGCTTAAATAATTAGGAAAATAATACAAGATATGAAAGAACAATTAATGGAAACTACAAACTCAGAAACAAGGTAATGGGGCTCAGAAGAGAATAAGAAATAAAGGAAATATCCATTTCAGAAATAACCAGTTAAAAAATGTTAAAAGTGGATGCACATAATGGATAATGCCTTTAAAGAAAAATAAGATAAAAGGAAGGAAAATTCTAAAATAAAAGATAAATTAAAAAGTAAGATGAAAAGAATTAGAGAGAAATGATAAATGTAAAGCATAGGCAAAGAAGATACAAGACACGTGTAACTGGAGTCCCTAAAGAAGAAAATTGAAGTAAAGGAACAGAACAAATATTCTAAACTACTATGCTAGAAACACCTCCTGAAATAAAAAAATTTTGAAATTTTGTTTTTAAAGGGCACACTTCATGCCAGAAAAGATGCACTCAAAATGATGGATGCAAACATAAGGTCTAGCTGAACTAATGGATTTTTAAGAACTTAGTCTCTTTAGTGGAAAATATCCTTTGGGCATTCAGGAAAAAAACCAAAAACAAATTACTAACAAGAGAGAAAAATATCATCAGACTTATTGACAACAACATTTTGGACTAGGAGAAAATATAATAAAATGTTTTAAAAATAAGAAAAAATGTGATCCAAGGATTATGTTCAACTAAAATGACTTTTATGTATAAAGGTCACAAATAAACTGTCATAAACATGGAAGAATTCTGTGAATATTATTCTCATGAGACTCTTTGTAAGAACCTACAAGAGAATGTCTTTAAAAATGACCAAAATAACTGGAGAGACACTGGCATTATGACTGGTGGTAAACATTTAATATATATTTACTTGTAAAATTAAGACCAAATGAAGGTTATTAGAAAAATAGTATTGTATGTAATGGTTATGAACTCTGACAGTGTAGTATAAGGTAGAAGGTAGAACTGTAAAAAACTGGGGAGAGAATAAGGAAAGCATCTGCAAGTTAATTTTTAAAACCATTTTAGTAATCATATTGTAGTTCTAATATTAATATTGTTATTAGAAGAAAGTTTAGTATGAGACGTTGAATCAAACAAATGAGTAATTACGTGATATTCTAATTCCATCATCCCCAGTGTTTTTGAAGTAGGATTCTCAGTGTGGGACAAGGAGATACAGATGAATACAGCAGAGGTTAAGTGATGCACTGTGTCCCTGGATGTGAATTAAAAAATAACAGAGTGAACTCATTTATGAACATATGAGGTGTTTCATCTTAAATAACTTTACCTTTGCTCACTGAAAGGGCCCAGAAATCTGATCAATATGGTAGCAATAAGTATCCATAGCACCCAAGTTGTGATCTTAAAATACCACTTCCCAGTAAAAGAAATCAACAGTTCTTAGAGAAATGGCTGATTTCAGGTCTGGGATGGGAAACATATAAGTTAAAACATTTTATCATATCAGATAACAATGAAGCTATTAAATATTTCTCATATTGGGTCGAAAGGACTTGGGAAATTTCTACTGTCTAAAGGGAAAATTCCAGTGTCTAACGGCTAATGACAATGTGAGCATCAATAGCAACAATAATTGCAATGTGTCTGAGCTTGTTAAGTTTAAATCAACACATTCATAATAATAACAAAAAAACCCCCCGAATTGTCACTTCTAGGACATCCACTGAATCTACTTTTTTACTTTAAAACTTGTAAAAAAAGGGAAAGAGAAAAGTACCTATTCTTCCTTTCCTATACAAAGAATACAGTTGAATAACCAAATAATAGAGAACTTCTCCTAATAGATGTACTCTAACAAATAAATGAAAAAGTAATGGTAGAAATGGAATATCATCACCTTGCAAGCCCTAATAAAAAAACCTAGGCATTAACGACTGTTAACATCACACACACAGCTCCCAGCTGATGAAAGGTCTGTGGACTCAGGAAACACGCTTGTCTTTTCACCACCGTTTATCTAGCTGCTGCATGTAGTAGTTGCTAACTAAACATAAGCTAAGTTGGATGAATGTAGAATCCCAAGACTCCAGGGAATATACTCCTTAATATCTGACATTGTTTTAATAGCTGATCCAGAGTGGTATAGGCTTGATGGGATCTGGTCCTCCTAAGATCCCACATGTTCATCATGGGAATTGGTGTTGGCTGCAGGGTGGGGAGTTGGGAGTGAGAGGATGGAAGAGTCAAAAGGAAACATATCCAGGATTGAACCCAATTAGAGCAGACCCACAGAGTCAACATGTAGCCTATGTGAGGTGGCAATTTTTACTGAGTCTTTTCTGTGTGCACAGAGTCTATGGGGATTCATGAATCTTCATAACAATTTTGTGGACTAGGTATTGTCATTTCTGCTTGATAGCTGAGGAAACAGATTCAGAGAGGTTAATAAGTTTGTCTAATGTCATATAACTTATGGGTGTCAGTTCCAAGATGGGCTTGCATCTAGGTATATCTGACCTCATATCTTTTGGGAAGTATACCATGGAAAGCTTTCTTTGGATTTCAAATTCCTTCTTAAATGCTGTGACCAGAAGTGAACACAATACTCCAAGGATTTCCAGACTCAGGTGGAGCTGAGTGGAGCCATTATTTCTCTTATTACAATACACTAATTATATATGGTGATACATATGAAAATGCTTTGTGAATGATATAGTTCTCAACTGATAGTTGTAATAATTATAAGGCCTAAGACTGCATGATCTATTTTGATATCTATATTCTTCTGATCACCTTCATTGATTTGGCAGATGGGAAAAACGATCAGGTTTTCTATAAAGAAGTTATATAAATCCACATTTCAACCAATGTGCCTAATCATACCCAGTGTTTAAAAGAGTATAGTTTGTCCTGATTTAGTGGCATCATAGTTTTTCAGCCATGAAATATTTCAAAATCTCGATTTTGTCATCTGCTTTGAGCTCACTGTGCACTCAGCGCTTTTGGGTCATCTGAAAATATGAGCAGCATGTCTTCTCTGCCTTATTGTATCCTTCATCAACATTCTTCCCGTAGGGAATTCAGACCACACTTGTTAGATGCCGTGTGCCAGGTACTTCCGCATAATTGCCCCACCTAACCATCATAAAACCCCCGTAAAGTAGGTACTATAATGTCTGTTTGCAGATGAAGGCACCAAGAGGTGCCCAAGAATTAACCTGGCAGACAGAGTACAAGCTGGCTTTGAACCAGGCCCCTGACTCTGGATTCACTGTCAGCTTTCCTTTATCATAGCTTCTGGTGATTTCATCATAGCTTGTGTGATTTCACCAGTGACATCCTCCAGGGCCACCCACTTCATGAAGCGCACACCTTTCCTTTCATTTGTCAGTCACAAACATAATGACAAAATGAGAAGTACTACCATGTAGCCCATTTTGTTTTATAATGCTATAGAGGGAGGAAATAATGGCTGAAATTTGTGTGTGTGTGTGTGTATACATATTGCCACAATTGTCCAACATTCTCAGTCAGCTCGTATGGTATATTCAATCCTTCTTTTTTCACTTAGGTAAGTGATTCCTTTAACTCTGTCCTTAATTTTTCCTTTATCTGTTTGAGTAAAAAAAATATATGGGGCACTAGTTCACATTTCAAGTGTGAAGTTTCCGGCATTTCATGACCTGTAAGGCCCTTCAATTAATGTCAGACACCAGCCAGTTATTGAACCATGTGTGTCTGCCTCAGCATTATGTTTTGAGGGGGCATGTGGAAAGAACACTGCTGGGTGGTGGCTGACTTGTCTTTTGCTCTCCACTGTATCCCCAATTCCTAACATGATGGGAGGACCACTGAAGCATACTGTTAGCTCAATAAATATTTGTTGTATGAATCAACGAATGAGTGTTCTTAATTTCTGGATTGTGGGTTGTGTTTTCGGATCTCCTGATATTCCAATTGCTATAGACTGACTCTGTCCCCCTCAGTTCATATGTTGAAGCTCTTACTCCCAATGTGATGGCACTTGGAGATGGGCCCTTGGGAGGTAATTGGGATTAGATGAGGTCATGAGGGTAAGACCTTCATGATGGGATCAGTGCCTTCATGAGACACCAGGAGGTCTACACACACACACACACACACATACACACACACAAATACACACACCCTCCCCCAAGTAAAGGCCGTGTGAACAAGTGGTGAGAAGGCAGCTAACTGCAAGCTAGGAAAAGGGCCTTCACCAGAACGTGACCATACAGACACCCTGATCTTGGACTTCCAGTTTCCAGAACTGTCAGAAATAAATGTTGTTTAAGTCACCAAGCCTATGATATTTTGTTGAGGCACCCAAACCAAGTAAGGTATCAGTACATCTCAATTTTTAATTTTAAATCTCCAGATTTTAAAAGAACACTGATTTAATTGAAACATAAAATTAAAAATAATATGCAGGCCCAATAAAATGTATCTTCAAGCAGTTGGGTTGTAACCTCTGCTCTGCAGGGCTGTTAGTGTACAGGGCTAGTTTCCCTTTTTTGGCAGTGAGCTCCTTGAGGTTGGTGGCCTTGTCTTGTTTGTCTCTTTATTCTAAGCACCAGGCACAAGGTAGCTCATTAAATGGTTGAATTTCCGGAGTCCATTTCAAATTTTTCCCTCTCTGAGAAGATTTCACTTCTGATGGCCTCCTGTTCACCTGCCTGAACCCTGAACCTGCATTATCAACGAAGACCCTCGGAGTTACCTTGACACTGTGCACGTCCTTCTATTAAATCAGACTGCCCAGCACCCTGCTTTCCCACTTTGCATGTCTCTGTGTCTTCCCTAGATTACAGTCTCCTTGAGGCCAGGCTCTTATTTGTGGTTCTACCCTCAATGCTTAGCACAGTGCTGGGCAGTGCCTGGCCCATAGTTTATGCTGAATAAATACATGTTGAATAATAAAGGGATGAATGGGTGGAGGAACAAATGAATAAACACTGGATCTGTTTACCTTTGCCCTGTAATTTTGCTCAGAGTCACTGGCTGTGATGATATATAATCACATGATAAATATTATATGTAATTCATAAGTATATATAATATTACATGTAATTTCATATAATCACATATTGTATATTATTATACATTATATGTGCCATATATAATGTATCTGGTTCAGGTGGAAAATAAAATAAGGGGAGGAGAGGAGAAGGAAGCAGGACCGGGATAAGTTTGGCAGGGGCAGGTGGACAGACGCCAAGAGCCCTCATTCACTGCAGGCCACCCAGAGGGTAGTCTTCACTGAAGAATCCCACTTAATCCACGTAGCAGGCAGATGATTATTCCAACCTCTGCAGGGCTGAGGGGCTCAAGGCTCTGACCTTTAGCCTGATATATAGGAGCTCTCACCCCCGATTACTTTTCACTGTAACCAAGGCTCGCAGTTAAGAATGAGGGGACGCAGTAGGTAAATTTCTTCTTTCAGGTGTCTTATTTATCAATAAGGAGGCGACTCTGCTAGTGCATGAAATAAGGCAACTGTCCTCACTGTTTTTGGTGTGGTGTTTTACTCACTGGGTGGGAGTCATTGAAGTTTCTTCAAATGGGTTATCTGAACACAAAATGAAACAATGCAAAACAGAGGTTTATATACGTACAGTGAAACAGCACTCTCTCCCATCCCCAGGACAGTGAGGGAGCCAATGCCTCTTTCTGTCTCCACATCCTGATGTGCCTCTGGGAACTTCACTCCTTCTAGATAGTAATCAGTGGGCTTTTGCCAGTCACCAGGGGGTGATAGGGAATTGTCACTTCAGACACAAATAATTATTGTCCCAGGTTTTCTTCTTTTAGCTCTGAGGTTTCAAAGTCCTGGCTGAAAGTACCCACTAGACCATGGGCACCAGAGCTGAGTTCTAGATTTGGCTTTTTTTTTTTTGCCTGACTTCCTCTGTGGTCTTGAGAAAGTCTTTCCCTCTCTGGACATTAGTATTTTTTTCTTTAAAATAAGGAGTCTAGACCATTTCTAGAGTCCACTGGAGTTTTCAGTTGCTGTATTATAATGAGCCACAAGACTCCAGGGTGCTCTTCTGAATCCAGGTTTCTGGGCGGCCCCACCAGCAGAAAAGTCCCTATTCTGTCCATGCACACTGACCCCTCACATAGCGATCTGAGGTCTGGGGAAGAATTATAGACTCTCAGAGGTAAACTTTGAGCCTAGCCAGCAAGAATATATTCCAACCCACTGCCTCTTCATCCCCTCCCTTTATTCCAAGTCATCTTCCAAAATACTTTCTGCAACCATACTATTATCTGGCACTATTATCTGCACAGTTGCTAACACTTTCTAATACATTCTCTGTCTATCCACTCCCTTGGTGTCTCTTGTGCATTACAAGGTCACAGCCCAAAGGTATTTTCAGATCATGGCCCTGCCCTCTGGGCTCAATCCAGACCAAGACCTGATTATGCCTCTGGTCTCCAGGCTGCTTCAGCATTGATAAGAAGAACACAAATTATCTTTGTTCCTTCAACCTTCTCAACTCTAAATGCTCCCCATTGACTTCATCTCAGAGGTTCCTAGTCACAGAGCTCAAGCTCATCATCACTCATAACTATATCACCTCCCAAACTGAGAACCCTGGAGATTTCTTTTATATTTCCCGTCTCTTATATTTCTAAGATTTTCACCATTCTCACCATTTTACTGCTTGCTGAACCCAAGCATGAAATCAAAGGGTTATGACTTAATAGCCCATTAAATAGCCTCAATTCCCACCTTAATAACCCATTCCTGGCTTGTGCATTCTTCCTTAGAATTCCTTTTCTTAGATATCTCTTTACAGAAAGCACACCGGTTACCATATTTGACCTCGCTGTCAAAAAAAATTACTGGTGTTTGAGCCTGTGACCCACACTATCCTATCATTAACTCTTCGAAAGTAAACTAATTATTGTATCATTTATTTTTGGATGACGATGAACTTCACATAGAGTAAACCCCTGACAGTTGTGTGCAGAATAATGGTTTTGATATACAGTTAAGAGAAAAGCTGAAGCAGTTGGGAGACTTGGGAAATTCCTAATGATGGGAATGTGAACTCTAAGGTCACTAAAGAGTCTATACTGCCTTCTCCTGGCTTTATCCAGTCGAGACAGCCTTTAGCTTTTGGGCTGATTATTTACATGAAGACTTTATTTATATATTCTGTCATTCTTTCAAAATATTTTTATAATGTGCTTTGCTAGGAAAGGTGATAATACCATGGATAAAAAGTTAATTAAAGACTCACAGCCCTCTGAAGTTTAAAGTCTGCCAGGGAGATATACATAAAGTAAATTATCAAATTAATTGTGAGCAATGACTTTTGGACATACAAGAATTGACCGTGTAAGGGATGGAGAATTCATGGGTCAAAGAAGAAATTAAAATGGAAATAAGAGATATTTGAATCAAATAATAATAAAAATACTCCATACAAAATGTGTGGGATGCAGCTAAAGCAGTACTTATAGGAAACTATAACCTTCAACACAAACATTGGAAAAGAGGAAACTAAAACTAATGAGATAAAATTTTATCACAAGAAGTTAGAAAATAAGTAGCACTATCAACCTAAGATAGTGGAAGAAAGGAAATAATGAAGGTAGATGAAATTAATGAAATAGGCTGGGCGCAGTTGCTCATGTCTGTAATCCCAGCACTTTGGGTGGCTGAGGCGGGCAGATCACGAGGTCAACAGATTAAGACCATCCTGGCTAACACGGTGAAACTCCGTCTCTACTAAAAATACAAAAAAATTAGCCAGGTGTGGTGGCATGCACCTGTAGTCCCAGTTGCTCGGAAGACTGAGGCACGAGAATTGCTTAAACCCAGGAACCCAGGAGGTGGAGGTTGCAGTGAGCTGAGATCGTGCCACTGCACTCCATCCTGGGCAACAGAGCAAGACTCCATCAAAAAAAAAAAAAGAAAAAGAAAAGAAAAAGAAAAGGAAAGAATTAATAAAATAGAACAGAAAATCTCAAATTAATCTTTATTTTATTTATTTATTTAATTAATTAATTATATTTTAAATTCTAGGGTACACGTGCACAATGTGCAGGTTTCTTACATATGTATCCGTGTGCCATGTTGGTGTGCTGCACCCATTAACTCGTCATTTACATTAGGTATATCTTCTAATGCTATCCCTCTCGCCTATCCCCAACCCATGACAGGCCCCGATGTGTGATGTTCCCCGCCCTGTGTCCAAGTGTTCTCATTGTTTAATTCCCACCTATGAGTGAGAACATGCGGTGTTTGGTTTTCTGTCCTTGTAATAGTTTGCTCAGAATGATGGTTTCCAGCTTCATCCATGTCCCTACAAAGGACATGG
>NW_012109031.1:236749-237011 GCF_000951045.1 Mandrillus leucophaeus | reverse complement strand
CTCTTGCTTCTCTAGTTCTTTTAATTGTGATGTTGTGTCAATTTTGGATCTTTCCAGCTTTCTCTTGTGGGCATTTAGTGCTATAAATTTCCCTCTACACAATGCTTTAAATGTGTCCCAGAGGTTCTGGTACGTTGTGCCTTTGTTCTCATTGGTTTCAAAGAATGTCTTTATTTCTGCCTTCATTTCGTTGTGTACCCAGTAGTCATTCAGGAGCAGGTTGTTCAGTTTCCATGTAATTGAGTGGTTTTGAGTGAGTTTC
>NW_012109031.1:235202-236699 GCF_000951045.1 Mandrillus leucophaeus | reverse complement strand
TGTACCCAGTAGTCATTCAGGAGCAGGTTGTTCAGTTTCCATGTAATTGAGTGGTTTTGAGTGAGTTTCTTAATCTCGGGTTCTAGTTTGATTGCACTGTGGTCTGAGAGACCGTTTGTTATCATTTCTATTCTTTTACATTTGCTGAACCGTGCTTTACTTCCAACCAAGTGGTCAATGTTGGAATACGTGCAATGTGGTGCTGAGAAGAATGTGTATTCTGTTGCAATATTTGGGGTGGAGAGTTCAGTAGATGTCTATTAGATCTGCTTGGTGCAGAGCTGAGTTCAATTTCCTGGATATCCTTGTTAACTTTCTGCCTCATTGATCTGTCTAATGTTGACAGTGGGGTGTTAATGTCTCTCATTATTATTGTGTGCGAGTCTAAGTCTCTTCGTAGGTCTCTAAGGACTTGCTTTATGAATCTGGGTGCTCTGGTATTGGGTGCATATATATTTAGGATAGTTAGTTCTTCTTGTTGAATTGATCCCTTTACCATTATGTAACAGCCTTCTTTGTCTCTTTTGATCTTTGTTGGTTTAAAGTCTGTTTTATCAGTGACTAGGATTGCAACCCCTGCTTTTTTTTGTTTTCCATTTGCTTGGTAGATCTTCCTCCATTCCTTTATTTTGAGCCTATGTGTGTCTCTGCACGTGAGATGGGTCTCCTGAATACAGCACACTGATGGGTTTTGACTCTTTATCCAATTTTCCAGTTTGTGTCTTTTAATTGGAGCATTTAGTCCATTTACATTTAAGGTTAATATTGTTATGTGTGAATTTGATCTTGTCATTATGATGTTAGCTGGTTATTTTGCTCATTAGTTGATACAGTTTCTTCCTAGCATCGATGGTCTTTACCATTTGGTATGTTTTTGCATTGACTGGTACTGTTGGTTCCTTTCCTTGTTTAGTGCTTCCTTCAGGAGCTCTTGCTTCTTCAGACAGGCCTGGTGGTGACAAAATCACTCAGTATTTGCTTGTCTGTAAAGGATTTTATTTCTCCTTCACGTGTGAAGCTGAGTTTGGTTGGATATGAAATTCTGGGTTGAAAATTCTTTTCTTTAAGAATGTTGAATATTGGCCCCCATTCTCTTCTGGCTTGTAGAGTTTCTGCCGAGAGTTCCGTTGTTAGTCTGATGGGTTTCATTAACCACACCTGGCGAATTTTTTTTGTTTTTAGTAGAGACAAGCTTTCACCATTTTGGTCAAGCTGGTCTTGAACTCCTGGCCTCAAATGATCCACCCACTCTGGACTCCCAAAGTGCTGGGATTACAGGTATGAGCCACCATACCCAGTCCATACATTGTGTTTGATATGTCTTTTATAATTCCTCTAATCTGTAGGCTCCTAGCATCTCTTTTTTTTCCTTACTATTTATTTGTTGAAGAAATGAGTTTGGTTTGCTACAGTTTTCCACAGCATAAATTTTGCAATTGTGTATCCATGGTACATTTTAACACATCTCTCTGCTCTGAAATTTCCTGTAAGTTGGCA
>NW_012109031.1:230569-231972 GCF_000951045.1 Mandrillus leucophaeus | reverse complement strand
ACACTGATGGGTTTTGACTCTTTATCCAATTTTCCAGTTTGTGTCTTTTAATTGGAGCATTTAGTCCATTTACATTTAAGGTTAATATTGTTATGCGTGAATTTGATCTTGTCATTATGATGTTAGCTGGTTATTTTGCTCGTTAGTTGATACAGTTTCTTCCTAGCATCGATGGTCTTTACCATTTGGCATGTTTTTGCATTGACTGGTACTGTTGGTTCCTTTCCTTGTTTAGTGTTTCCTTCAGGAGCTCTTGCTTCTTCAGACAGGCCTGGTGGTTACAAAATCACTCAGCATTTGCTTATCTGTAAAGGATTTTATTTCTCCTTCACTTGTGAAGCTTAGTTTTGTTGGATATGAAATTCTGGGTTGAAAATTCTTTTCTTTAAGAATGTTGAATATTGGCCCCCATTCTCTTCTGGCTTGTAGAGTTTCTACCGAGAGTTCCGTCGTTAGTCTGATGGGTTTCACTAACCACACCTGGCTAATTTTTTTGTTTTTAGTAGAGACAAGGTTTCACCATTTTGGTCAGGCTGGTCTTGAACTCCTGGCCTCAAATGATCCGCCCACTCTGGACTCCCAAAGTGCTGGGATTACAGGTGTAAGCTACCATACCCAGTCCATACATTGTGTTTGATATGTCGTCTTTTATAATTTCTCTAATCTGTAGGCTCCTAGCATCTCTTTTTTTTCCTTACTATTTATTTGTTGAAGAAACGAGTTTGGTTTGCTACAGTTTTCCACAGCATAAATTTTGCAATTGTGTATCCATGGTACATTTTAACACATCTCTCTGCTCTGAAATTTCCTGTAAGTTGGCAGATCTAGAGGTTTGTGGTTCAATTTCTTTGAGGGCGAGGATACTTAATGATGGGGTTAGATTCTTCCATTAGAAGTCACATAATGCCTGATGGCCTGTTTAGCTTTTCTTTTTGATGTTAGCAGCCACTGATAATCACGTTCAGAAATTCATTAGGGGTGATAAAATGCTGATATTATAATTCAATCATTCCACCTTCATTTATTAGCTGGAATACTTTTATAAAGAGAAACTTCCCTTTACCAACCATTTGAACACCATGAGATAGAGTTTATACAGAAAAAATAAAAAACAATACGTACACACACACATACACACACACACACCCCCCAAAACAAAATCTTGATTCTTTAAAATAATATATTGTTTCCCCAATGTAGCACTGGCCACAATAATGTTGCCTCACAAATCACCTCAAAACTTAGCAGAATACAGCAATAAAAAACTTAGCAGAATACAGCAATAAGCATTTATTCTCACACTGAGAAACAAGTGTGAATGAGCTGATTTAGAGTTGACTGATAGGCTTTGCTTCAGGCTGTGGCTCTGTCTGGGTTTGGCTTCTTGCTCCAGACTAGGCACA
>NW_012109031.1:220677-229845 GCF_000951045.1 Mandrillus leucophaeus | reverse complement strand
TATAAGGTGTAAGGAAGGGATCCAGTTTCAGCTTTCTACATATGGCTAGTCAGTTTTCCCAGCACCATTTATTAAATAGGGAATCCTTTCCCCATTTCTGGTTTTTGTCAGGTTTGTCAAAGATCAGATTGCTGTAGATGTGTGGTATTATTTCTGAGGGCTCTGTTCTGCTCCTTTGGTCTACATATCTGTTTTGGTACCAGTACCATGCTGTTTTGGTTACTGCTGCCTTGCAGTATAGTTTGAAGTCAGGTAGCATGATGCCTCCAGTTTTGTTCTTTTGGCTTAGGATTGTCTTGGCAATGCTGGCTCTTTTTTGGTTCCATATGAACTTTAAAGTAGTTTTTTCCAATTCTGTGAAGAAAGTCGTTGGTACCTTAATGGGGATGGCATCGAATCTATAAATTGCCTTGGGCAGTATGGCCATTTTCATCATATTGATTCTTCCTATTCATAAGCATGGAATGTTCTTCCATTTGTTTGTGTCCTCTTTTATTTCATTGAGTGTGTAGTTCTCCTTGAAGAAGTCCTTCACATCCCTTGTAAGTTGGATTCCTAGGTATTTTATTCTATTTGAAGCAATTGTGAATGGGAGGATCTAGAACTAGATCTTGTTTCAATAACATTTATTAAAAATGCCCATTTACTTGTTGGATCTACTTTTGTGTCCTTCAGACTTGTTTTAGCCCTAGTTCTACAGTTAAACACATTCAATGCTCACCACAAGTTTTTAGGTTTTTTTTGGTCGAAATTTCTCCAATAATCTGTTGACTGGATAAAGATTATTCTCTAGTAAAGTGCTCAAAAAAGAGCCTTGCCTTAGTACATTTCGTGCTGCTATAACAGTATACCTGACACTGGGTAATTGATAATAAACAGGAATTTATTGGCTCACTGTTCTGGAGGCTGGGAAGTCTGATACTACAGCACAAGCATCTGGTGAGGGTGTTTTTGTTATATCCTCACATAGTGGAAGGCAGATAGGCATGAGCCCTCATGACTTAAACACCTCCCATTAGGCCTTACCTTTCAGAATTATCACATTGGGCATTACATTTCCAACACATGGATTCTGGGGAACATATTCAAACCATAGCAGGGCTCATAGAGCAACAAGATTTACCTAGTTACTATATATTCAAAACAGTTTTTATCTGTAGCCTTTATACTTTGAAGGATAGATTGGCTGGACGTAAAATCCTTGGCTCATGTTATCTCTTTTCTTTGATGAGTGTCTTGTAGGTTCTTCTCCACAATCTGCATGTGAATGTTGTTGTTGAGAAGCCTGATGGCAATCTAATTTTTTCTCTTTTAAATGACTTGGTCTCTTCACATGACTGACTAAATTTTATTTCTTCATATTTTAAGTACCATAATATGGTTTAGCAATTACTATTGCAGTTAATTCTCCCTGGTAAAAGTGTGGCCTTTCGATATGTAGAGTCATATCTTTGATTTCAAAACATTCGTTTCTTGAATTATTGTTTAAAGTATTTATTCTTTTACATTGGTTTTCTTCTTTTGGTTCATGAATTATGTGTATGTTGGATCTCCTTTGCCTGTCTTCTACATTGATCACTTTTGCTTTAATTCTTTTTTCCTCCAATTTTTTATTGGAGGTGTATGTGGCGAAATACACATACAATTTACCATCTTAAGTATTATTAAGTGTACAGCTCTGAGATAATAAATACATCATATTGTGTACAAACTCTCTCTAATTCTTTTTTATCTCTGTCTTTTTAAAAATTTTTAGTTTCCTTGGACTTTTAAAATTTCTTTTCTCTAGACCCCTGACATGTGTTTTCTGGGGCACATGCTCCCCTTTGTACTCCTTGTATTTCAGTCTTAATTCCTGAGATGATTATGTCACTTCTCTTTCACATCCTTCTATTGTCTAGTTAAATTCTTTTCTGAGGTCTTTTACTTCTGTTTTGTAAACTTTTTTATAGGAAGACAATTAGGAAAATTATGTTGAAATATTTTTCCCCTCTGCCTGTTTTAACCTTTTTTCATGATGACTTTTGTTAATAAAATATGATTTTATGTCATATATTTAAATGCAGCCTTTGTTTGGATGTGACAGTTTGCCTTTTATTATTCATATTTAGATGAGTTGGATTTTTTCTGGTCCATTTGCTACAGGAGTATCCTGTGGCAGCTGTGTTTGGAGGTGGGAGAAAATTAATGTAGCTTCTCCTGTTTCTCAGCTCATTGGCTCTTCCATCTATTGCACTCAATGGGTAGTTTATTGGATATATTGTGATACTACCTTGTTCTCTTTGCTCTCCCAGTCATTTCTGTCGATCTCCACCAGTTCTCATGCAATACCCTTTTCATTCTTAGAACTGTCCAGAGCAGTGCCCCTCTAGGTGGTCCCTCACATTCTGGTGATGAATATCTGCTGTGGATTCCATATTCTGCTTATAACGGTCTCTTTTTCCATCCCCACGTTTCCTCATAGCACTGACCACTCCACCACCTCACCATTCATTGTTATGGCTTCTAGTATCAGTTTCCTGACTTGCTCTCTCCCCTCTCCACACTTACTTTCACATACCTAGAAGTTTGTGAACATTTTTGTCTTCTTAAATTGTATATATTTACAGCATACTACATGATGTTTTGGTACATGTATACGTTGTGAAATGGTTAAATCAAGTTAATTAACATATCTATCACCACGCATACTTGTTTTATTTTTTTGTGGTGAGAAGATTTAAGATCTACTCTCAGCAATTTTCAAGTATCCAATATATCAGTATTAACTATGATCACTTGCAGTACTATGGATCTCCCAAACATATTCATCCTTTGTAACTAAAATTGGATTTTTTTATCTGCTAATTTTGCTGAAGGTGTAGGATTTTAAGATATTAATTAATTTTAAGACATTAATTCTTTTTGTATCTTTGTATGGTTATGAGAAAGATACATCAAAGTTTCCATTCTCAGCTGCTGACATGCTCCTATATGGCCAGGAGACTACCTGATTATCTTAGATACTGTATTTGTTTTCTATTGCTGCATAACAAATAACCACAAATTTAGTGGCTTAAAACAAAAACATTGATTATTTCATAGTTTCCATGGGTCAGAAATCTGGGCATGATTTATGTAGGTCCTCTGCTAAAGTCCTTACAGCGCAAAGTTAAGGTCTGAAGGGCTGCACTCTCATCTGGAGGCTTGAGTGGGGAAAAATCTCCTTCCAAGCTCATTCACTTTGTTGGCATCATTCATTTCCTTATGGCTGTGTGACTGAGGCCCCTGTTTTCTTGTTAGATACTGGCCTGGAATCATTCTTAGCTCCCAGAGGCTTCTCTCAGATCCACTCTGGGGCCCCCTTCATAGGCCTTCTCATGACATGACAGGTTACTCTTTCAAGCAGGATCATTTCTCTTGAGGAAGTAAGACAACTAGGCCAGACATGAAGGCTCACACCTGTAATCCTAGCACTCTGGGAGGCCAAGGCAGGTGGATTCCTTGAGCTCAGGAGTTCAAGACCAGCCTGGGCAACATGATGAAACCCCATCTCTACAAAAATACAAAAATTAGCCAGGTGTGGTGGCTCACCTGGAATCTCAGCTATTTGGGAAGCTGAGGTGGGTGCATACAAGCCTGGGAGGTTGAGGCTGCAGTAAGTCAAGATTGTGCCACTTCACTCCAGCCTGGGTGACAGAGAAAAACTCTATCTCAACAAAAAAAGAAAACAGAAACAAAAGAAAGTAAGGCAACTAAACATATTGAGCATAACCAAGAGAGTGCTCTTCCAAGATGGCTGAATAGGAACAGCTCCAGTCTGCAGCTCCCAGAGAGACTGACGCAGAAGACGGGTGATTTCTGCATTTCCAGTTGAGGTACCTTGTTCATTGGTTCATCTCATGAAGACTGGTTGGACAGTGGGTGCAGACCATGGAGGGCGAGCTGAAGCAGGGTGGGGTGTTGCCTCACCCGGGAAATGCAAAGGATCAGGGAATTTCCCTTTTCCAGCCAAGGGAAGCCATGAGAGACTGTACTAGAAGGAACGGTACACTCCTGCCCAAATATTGCACTTTTGCCAAGGTCTTTACAACTGGCAGACCAGGAGATTCCCTCTGGTGCCTGACTCAGCAGGTCCCACGCCCATGGAGCCCACCAAGCTAAGATCCATTGGTGTGAAATTCTTGCTGCTAGAGCAGCAGTTTGAGATTGACCTGGAACACTGGAGCTTGGCAGTGCTGAGGTTTGAGTAGGCGGTTTTATGCTTATAGTGTAAATAAAGCTGCTGGGAAGCTCGAACTGGGCAGATTCCACTGCAGCTCAGGCCGACTGCCTCTCTACATTCCACCTCTGTAGGCGAGGCACACCTGAACAAAAAGCAGCAGCCCCAGTCAGGGACTTATAGATAAAACCCTCATCTCCCTGGGACAGAGCACCTGGGGGAAGGGGTAGCTGTGGGCACAGCTTCTCCGGACTTAAACGTCCCTGCCTGACAGCTATGAAGAGAGCAGTGGTTCTCCCAGCACGACATTCAAGCTCTGGTAACGGACAGACTGCTTCCTCAAGTGGGTCTCTGACCCCTGTGTAGCCTGACTGGGAGACACCTTCCAGTAGTGACCGAGAGACACCTCATACAGGAGAGCTCTGGCTGGCAGAGGTCCCCTCTGGGATGAAGCCTCCAGAAGAAGGATGAAGAAGCAATATTTGCTGTTCTGCAGCCTCTGCTGGTGATACCCAGGCAATCAGGGTCTGGAGTGGACCTCCAACAAACTCCAACAGACCTGCAGCTGAGGGGCCTGACTGTTACAAGGAAGACTAATAAATAGAAAGGAATAGCATCAACATCAACAAAAAGGACATCCACATAAAATCCCATCTGTAGGTCACCAACATCAAAGACCAAAGGTAGATAAAACCACAAAGATGGGGAGAAACCAGAGCAGAAAGGCTGAAAATTCCAAAACCAGAACATCTCTTCTCTAAAGGACCACAACTCCTCACCAGCAAGGGAAAAAAACTGGATGGAGAATGAGTTTGATGAGTTGACAGAAGTAGGCTTCAGAAGGTGGGTAATAAGAAACTTCTCCGAGCAAAAAGAGCATGTTCTAACCCATTGCAAGGAAGCTAAAAACCCTGAAAAAAGGTTAGAGGAATGGTTAACTAGAATAACCAGTGTAGAGAAGAACATAAGTGACCTGATGGAGCTGAAAAACACATCATGAGAACATCATGAAGCATACACAAGCTTCAATAGCTGATTCAATCAAGGGAAGAAAGGATATCAGTGATTGAAGATCAAATTAATGAAATAAAGAAAGAAGACAAGATTAGAGGAAAAAGAGTGAAAAGAAATGAATAAAGCCTCCAAGGAATATGGGACTACGTGAAAAGACTAAATCTACGTTTGATTGGTGTACCTGAAAGTGATGGGGAGAATGGAACCAAGTTAGAAAACACCCTTCAGGATATTATCCAGGAGAACTTCCCCAACCTAGCAAGGCAGGCCAACGTTCAAATTCAGGAAATACAGAGAACACCACAAAGATATTCCTCAAGAAGACCAACCCCAAGACACATAATCGTCAGACTCACCATGGCTGAAATGAAGAAAAAAATGTTATGGGCAGCCAGAGAGAAAGTTCCCACAAAGGGAAGTCCATCAGACTAACAGCGGATCTCTTGGCAGAAAACCCTCCAGGTCAGAGGAGAGTGGGGGCCAATATTCAACATTCTTAAAGAAAATGATTTTCAAACCAGAATTATTTCATATCCAACCAAACTAAGCTTCGTAAGTGAAGGAGAAATAAAATCCTTTACAGACAAGCAAGTGCTGAGTGATTTTGTCACTACCAGGCTTGCCTTACAAGAGCTCCTGAAGGAAACACTAAACATGGAAAGGAACAACCAGTACCAGCCACTGCAGAAACATGCCAAATTGTAAAGACCATTGACGATATGAGAAACTGCATCAAATAATGGGCAAAATAACCAGCTAGCATCATAATGACAGGATCAAATTCACACATAACAATATTAACTTTAAATGTAAATGGGCTAAATGCCCCAATTAAAAGACACAGACTGGAAAATTGGATAAAGAATCAGGACCCATCAATGTACTATATTCAGGAGAACCACCTCAGGTGCAAAGACACACATAGGCTCAAAATAAAGGGATGGAGGAAGAGACAAAGAAGTCCATTACATAACGGTAAAGGAATCAATTCAACAAGAAGAGCTAACTATCCTCCAATACAGGAGCACCCAGATTCATAAAGCAAGTCCTTAGAGACCTACAAAGAGACTTAGATTCCCACACAATGATGATGGGAGACTTTAACACCCCACTGTCAACATTAGACAGATCAATGAGACAGGAACTTAAGGATATCCAGGAATTGAACTCATCTCTGGACCAAGCGGACCTAATAGACATCTACAGAACTCTCCACCCCAAATATTGCAACAGAATATACATTCTTCTCAGCACCACATCACACTTATTCTAAAATTGACCACATAATTGGAAGTAAAACACTCCTCAGCAAATATAAAGAACAGAAATCACAACAAACTGTCTTTCAGACCACAGTGCAATCAAACTAGAACTCAGGATTAAGAAACTCACTCAAAACTGCCCAACTACATGGAAACCGAACAACCTGCTCCTGAATGACTACTGGGTACATAACGAAATGAAGGCAGAAATAAAGATGTTCTTTGAAACCAATGAGAACAAAGATACAACATACCAGAATCTCTGGTGCACATTTAAAGCAGTGTGTAAAGGAAAATTTATAGCACCAAGAGAAAGCAGGAAAGATCTAAAATTGACATCCTAACATCACAATTAAAAGGACTAGAGAAGCAAGAGCAAGCACATTCAAAAGCTAGCAGAAGGCAAGAAATAACTAAGATCAGAGCAGAACTGAAGGAGATAGAGACACAAAAATCCCTTCAAAAAATCCCTGAATCCAGGAGCTGTTTTATTTTCAAAAGATCAATAAAATTGATAGATCGCTAGCAAGACAAAGAAGAAAAGAGAGAAGAATCACATAGACTCAATAAAAAGTGATAAAGGGGATATCACCACCGATCCCACAGAAATACAAATTACCATCAGAGAATACTATAAACACTTCTATGCAAATAAACTAGAAAATCTAGAAGAAATGGATACATTCCTGGACACACACACCCTCCCAAGACTAAACCAGGAAGAAGTTGAATCCCTGAATAGATCAATAACAGGTTCTGAAATTGAGGCAATAATTAATAGTCTACCAACCAAAAAAAGTCCAGGACCAGATGGACTAACAGCCAAATTCTATCAGAGGTACAAAGAGGAGCTGGTATCATTCCTTCTTAAACTATTCCAATCAATAGAAAAAAAGGGAATCCTCCCTAACTCATTCTATGAGGTCAGCATCATCCTGATACCAACACCTGGTAGAGACATAACAAAAAAGAGAATTTTAGGCCAATATCCTTGATGAACATCAATGTGAAAATCTTCAATAAAATACTGGCAAACTGAGTCCAGCAGCACATCAAAAAGCTTATCCACCACGATCAAGTTGGCTTCATCCATGGGATGCAAGGCTGGTTCAACATATGCAAATCAATAAACGTAATCCATCACATAAACAGAACCAATGAAAAAAATCACATGATTATCTCAATAGATGCAGAAAAGGCCTTCGACAAAATTCAACAGCCCTTCATGCTAAAAACTCTCAATAAACTAGGTATCGATGGAATGTATTTCAATATAATAAGAGCTATTTACAACAAACCCACAGTCAATATCATACTGAATGGGCAAAAACTGGAAGCATTCCCTCTGAAAACTGGCACAAGATGGGGATGCCCTCTCTCATCACTCCTATTCAACATAGTGTTGGAAGTTCTGGCCAGAGAAATCAGGCAAGAGAAAGAAAAATAAAGGGTATTCAATTAGGAAAAGAGGAAGTCAAACTGTCTCTATTTGCAAATGACATGATTGTACATTTAGAAACCCCCCTTGTCTCAGCCCAACATCTCCTTAAGCTGAGAAGCAACTTCAGCAAAGTCTCAGGGTACAAAATCAATGTGCAAAAATCATAAGTATTCCTATACGCCAATAACAGACAGCCAAATCATGAGTGAATTCCCATTCACAATTGCTACAAAGAGAATAAAATACCTAGGAATACAACTTACAAGGGATGTGAAGGACCTCTTCAAGAACTACAAACCACTCCTCAATGAAATAAAAGAGGACACAAACAAATGGAAGAACATTCCATGCTCATGGACAGGAAGAATCAATATCGTGAAAATGGCCATATGGCCCAAAGTAATTTATAGAATCAATGCTATCAAGCTACCAATGACTTTCTTCGCAGAATTGGAAAAAACTACTTTAAATTTCATATGGAACCGAAAAAGAGCCCACATTGCCAAGACAATCCTAAGCACAAAGAACAAAGCTGGAGGCATCATGCTACCTGACTTCAAGGCTACAGTAACCAAAACAGCATGGTACTGGTACCAAAACAGATATATAGACCAATGGAACAGAACAGAGATCTCAGAAATAACACCAAATATCTACAAACCATCTGATCTTTGACGAATCTGACAAAAACAAGAAATGGGGAAATGATTCCCTATTCAATAAGTGATGCTGGGAAAACTGGCTAGCCATATGTAGAAAGCTGAAACTGGATCCCTTCCTTACACCTTATACAAAAATTAAATCAAGATAGATTAAAGACTTAAATGTAAGACCTAAAACCTTAAAAACCCTAGAAGAAAACCTAAGCGATACTATTCAGGACATAGGCGTGGGCAAACACTTCATGACTAAAACACCAAAAACAATGGCAACAAAAGCCAAAATAGACAAATGGGATCTAATTAAACTAAAGAGCTTCTACACAGCAAAAGAAACTATCAGCAGAGTGAACAGACAAGCTACAGAATGGGAGAAAATTTCTACAATCTATGCATCTGACAAAGGGCTAATATCCAGAACCTACAAAGAACTTAAACAAATTTACAAGAAAAAATCAAACAACCCCATCAAAAAGTGGGCAAAGGATATGAACAGACACTTCTCAAAAGACGACATTTATGCAGTCAACTGACATATAAAAAATGCTCATCATCACTGGTCATTAGAGAAATGCAAGTCAAAACTATAAT
>NW_012109031.1:214659-219741 GCF_000951045.1 Mandrillus leucophaeus | reverse complement strand
GGCAGGAGAATGGCGTGAACCCGGGAGGCGGAGCTTGCAGTGAGCTGAGATCGCGCCACTGCACTCCAGGCTGGGCGGCAGAGCCAGACTCCGTCTGAAAAAAAAAAAAAAAAAGAATTCAAAATGCGAAGAAAAAAAAAAGAATTCAAAGTGTTATTTTGTTTAATAATTCAATTTACATAACATACAAAGTAGCTGTTTATCCTGTTTTCATTAGCCTTAACATATTGGCTACAACTTTTACCTGTGGAAGGAACACTTTCTCTAATGTTAATGAAAATACCATATGGCTAACAGTGGTCTTGCTTCAGACTTTCTGCCAGCTAATCCCTTGGTGTCCTTCGATCTCTAGTTGGGGACTGCAGGATCCTACCCATTTTCCTTTCCCTTTGTGGGCTGCCACTGCCTGCTTTATCACTTGGGTTTCTTCTCTTCCATGTCTGGTCTTCAGAGTGAGACAGTCTCCTCAGTTCTCCCTAACGTGCTGTTCTAAAGATAAACCATTATCATTTTAAGGACTTAATCATGACTGCAAAAGATCCAAAGTCATAAATAAAAATTTCAGACTTATAAGGTAGTGTCTGTCATTGTCATCAACTATAATTCCCAGTCCCCCTTGCTAGATGTCTGTCTCTGAGGTCCTCACCCAAGATTCCCCACCCTATGGAAAATGGAGCTCACTCAGCATGTCTCCCTCAGATGCTGGCAGCCATATGAGGTGTGGGGTCTAGCAGAGGTCTCCCCAGCTTTTGTCCCTGAAGTGTGGTTTGGGCTGATCAGTGTATAGAACAGAGTGGATACCCAAGTATCTTCTCAAGAGAGAATGGTACTTTCCAAGACCTCTGGCCTGAGCATTCCCCATCCAGGGGGCTGCAGCTCAGGTACCCCTGACTGAGCCAGACTGGAAAGTCTTATGCATCAACTGCTTCAGAGAAGAGACAGTGATTCTTGGAGACTGGAGTTGAGGATTGAGGGCCACTGTCAGGAATGGGTGAGGAGAGGAGAGCCTTGGTTTGTTTCAGGCGAAGAGTTTGAAGTTGAGATGCGGTGGTGGATGAATGGGCATGATAGCTATGGGGTCAGAATAAGTTCTAGTGATGACATATTGCTAGCTGCCTCCTGGGAATGTGCCTTTCCATTTCTGTCCCCTTCTCCTGCCCCTGCTGGTGACTCCAGTGGAAACTGGAACAGATAGATCTTCATTGGTAAGAAGTTCCCAGATGTCAGGGACAGAACCCCCGAGATCCCAGGTCTACAAGGCACAAGGGCTGGGGATGAGGAAGGAACTCAGGGAGTGTTGGGCAATCACGCCCTTTTCCAGGGAGGAGCTACCTGGGCTTATTCACAGGGCGGGTCCCCAGGTGCTTTCAGGCTGAGTCTGTTCCCACTTAAGTTTCTCTGGGTGCTGTAAACGGAGCTGGCTTGGAGCCTTAGCCCTCGGCCTTTCTCTCCTCTTCCATCTTTTGTTAGGGATCTTGGGTTCTCCTCTTCTCTCTGGGAAGCCAGAGCCCAGGTGCTCCATTGCCAGGGAGGGAGTGCCCTCTAGGGCCAGGGAGAGTGAAGGCCGGAGGAGGCACCAGCTGGAGAAGAAGGGCAGGGCCTGGAGGCCAAGTCTCGAAGGGAAGGAGCTGCTGGCCAATCAGGGGCGAGCCGACTGCACTCTGACCTGCTGGGCTGGGACAGCACAGAACCTACAGGTATCTGTGAGTTTGAGTGTGAGTCTGTTTCTTTAGAAGCCCTCTTCCAGCAATGGGACTGAAGTCTATAGGGTTAAAATGTGCACATGATAGGGAAACCCTGATCTCCCTTATGGAACTCTTTCTCCAAATAAGAAAAGTCTCTTCATTCTAAATTCTTCTAAATGAGTTTGGTTTCATCATTCCTGGATCTTTCTTGGCAAGGCTGTGGGTTCTGGGGTTACCTCTACCCAATTTATTCCCTTTCTGTAGAGCCCTAAATTCTTATCTATTATGTCTCACTTGTCTCCTGCTCTAATGCTTCTTTAAGTATATAGGATGCACAACAATGTGAACCAAGGTTGTAAATCCTTGGCTCTAGCTTATCCTGCCATCTTAGTGTCTGCAGTTCATGGTGTGGATTGGAGACACTATCAGTTCTGTCTCTGGCAAGGTCAGGGACTGGGCTGAAGCCTTGATATTTTGGATGTATGATATGACAAGCTTGGGGCAGGATTTGCCATACTGACATTACATGGTTGTGGAAGCACCATGATTAAATGACCAGGGTCCAAACCAGAATTGATAGTGGCTTCCAGAAACTTTGCAGGAGACCAGCTCCTAACAGGGCTTCAATCTTGGGAAAGTGAATCCTTACCTCTCATTTAACTAACAAGGGAGGCTGAACATTTTCCCTCATATTTATTAGGTGCCTGCCTCATTTGTAATTGGCTCATTTTGTCTTCACTGCAGTTTTCCTGAATGAATGAAATCCTGGATGTTATCTGCTAAGTGGTTGCTTGTCCTGACCCAGGAAGCTCCTACATGCTCTACTCTTAAGATGTGGTTTTAAAATTTTTCCATCTGGGGACTACTGATTGCAGTTTAAAAACCCTGGATGGCAATGATCTATCCCATTTGGTTTCAAACTCCACTTTATAGTTTCTCAGTAGGAAAATTGGGGGGAAAGTTGATGTTTTGGGTGGTAGCTCATAGAGCTAAAGTTTCAGTCTGACTGAGGATGAGTAAGCAATTCACTTCAACCTGAAAGAGCAGGAAAGATTCCTGGAGCTGGAAGAGACTATAGTGATCCCATAGTTCAACCTCGGGCCCACATTGAGAACGTCCATCATCAGAATCTCAAGCAGGTTGTGAAGTTTCAGGCAGAGGCTCTGGAGTCAGCCAGACCTGGGTATGAATCTGGCTCTGACCCTATTAGCTGGGAAACTTAGAACAAGTGACTCAAACTCTCTGAGGCCCAGTGTTCTGATGATAAGTGCGGGTCTCATAGGTCATTGTGAGACTACTTAGTGAATATCCATGGAGTCCTCAGCAAAAACCTCGGAACACAGAATGCAGTCAGTAAGTGGTAGCTGTTATTATGATTCTCACTAAAGAAGAGGTTAGTCAAGCATCTGTCAGGGATCTTTGCAGAGAAGAGGACTGAATTGAATGACTTTACGTACCTGAGACTCTCAAATGGTGCAGGGGACAAAGCCAAGCCTGCTTCTGCTTGTAGTTCACTCCATCTGAGCCTCAATGTTCTTACCTATAATAATGGGATTAAATACGAAATTGCACCACTAGATATGAAAATACATACACAGGATTTTTTCATAACAGCTCCCTTGAGGATTTTAGAAATGGTTATTTTCTACCCTGAAAGGCCTAAGATCAGGCACTGGGCTTCTATGAGGAACCAGGAGTTGCCCAGGGCAACAGAAGGTGGATGGGGAGTGGGGTGGCTAGACATAGGCATTAGTGTCCTCACATTTATTGGGCACCTGATGTATTCAAGGGGTCCTGAGAAGCCTGAGCCAGGTGCTGGCCTTCAGGAAGCCACAGGATGGTAGGGGAGGCAGACAGTGGTTGCCACATAGTAGGTGGGTGCTCCACTTGCAGAGTTAGCATGGTTGTGTTAGCTGTTAGCCTTTCTTCCAGGGCCGCCGTTCACACTCTCCTGGTCAGAGTCCTGGGACCACATGCGGATGCTGCCGTGGCTTCTTGCCTTCTCCATTCTGGGTCTCCAGGCTTGGGGTAAGTTTTCTTTACTTGTATCAGAAGTGCTTTTGATGAGCAAGAGAAAACCGTTCTCAAGTTTAATAACAGAAACCCATCCAAGTGCTTTCCCTTTGCTAGTGGATAGTGTAGATTTGCAATTTGGAGCCCTGTTCTAGAGTTTACGATTTTTGTTCAAATCCTTGCCTGCCCTTTGTTATGGTCTTCAACAAGTTATTCAATTTCTTTGAATCGTATTTGTTCCCATGATAAAAGGATAATATTGCTCATTTCTTAGGGTTGTTTTTGAGGATTAAATTAGTTCACAAGTGTGCGCCATTAAGCACAAGTAGTAAGTGCTGGGTAATTTGTAGCTATGATTTAATTTTTATCACCATCATTATTATACCAATCATAGTTAAACCCAGCACTTGGGTCTACATTTGTAAATAAAAGCAAATTCCCCAAGAGTAGCAATGCCCTTTCTCTAGATTAAGAAGATTTCTTATCATTTTATACATAAGAGTAGACACATAGCAATGTTCAATAAACAAATGCTGTTGAATTAAAAGGAAAGTGAGCTTGGTGATTCTTAAATATGACATGTTTTTCAGTTTGTCTTACATACGCAGTCCCCTTTCTGAAGGAATAATGTAATATAGCTTTCTTTCTGTCCTCTGCTACTCAGACAGCAAATTTAATGGGATTACCTGGAGTTAGTGCTGGAGAAACTCACAGGTCAGGGAACACACAGTTCAGTCTTTCATTGTATGAATGGAGAAGCTGAGGCCCTGATGGGGAAATTAACTTGCCCAAGCAAGATGGGGAGTTGTGTGTGGTTCTCATCCCTGTCTCCTGGTTCCTGCCCTGCCCTTGTCCTGCCTGCCAAGTGTCAGTGCTGGCTTGCAGGCTGCTCTTCCACTCTGAGAGTCCTCTGGGTTTCATTTGCAAAGTGTCCTCTCCAGGCTCCGCCTTCCCCCCTCCCCAGTCCTCTGTATCCCCTTCACAGCCCAGCTCAGGCCCTCTGCCTGCTGAGGTGGGCTCCCGTCCTCAGCAGTCTCTCTAGCACACCTTGGCCTTGGTGTCCTGGTCATGTATTTGCTCTTGATTTCACAGAAAGACAGAATCCCAGAACCATGGTGGAGACCCTCGATGACTTTGTCTTGTAGGAAGAGAAACAGGTCACCTTGTGGCAGTGACTAACCCAAGTTCATCTGACAACTTTGGGGAGGCTGCAGAGTACAGTTGTTATGAACACGGGCTTCGGGGTTAGAGATTCTGATTGGAATCTAAATCTACGCTTAAAACCTCTGTTATGTTAGACAAGTTACCTAACTTCCCTAAGACTTGGTTTCCCTTTTGTATAGAGATCATAGTTGCTTTGCTTAACTCATGAAGTTGTTTTAAG
>NW_012109031.1:197254-214609 GCF_000951045.1 Mandrillus leucophaeus | reverse complement strand
TGAATGACTTTACGTACCTGAGACTCTCAAATGGTGCAGGGGACAAAGCCAAGCCTGCTTCTGCTTGTAGTTCACTCCATCTGAGCCTCAATGTTCTTACCTATAATAATGGGATTAAATACGAAATTGCACCACTAGATATGAAAATACATACACAGGATTTTTTCATAACAGCTCCCTTGAGGATTTTAGAAATGGTTATTTTCTACCCTGAAAGGCCTAAGATCAGGCACTGGGCTTCTATGAGGAACCAGGAGTTGCCCAGGGCAACAGGAGGTGGATGGGGAGTGGGGTGGCTAGACATAGGCATTAGTGTCCTCACATTTATTGGGCACCTGATGTATTCAAGGGGTCCTGAGAAGCCTGAGCCAGGTGCTGGCCTTCAGGAAGCCACAGGATGGTAGGGGAGGCAGACAGTGGTTGCCACATAGTAGGTGGGTGCTCCACTTGCAGAGTTAGCATGGTTGTGTTAGCTGTTAGCCTTTCTTCCAGGGCCGCCGTTCACACTCTCCTGGTCAGAGTCCTGGGACCACATGCGGATGCTGCCGTGGCTTCTTGCCTTCTCCATTCTGGGTCTCCAGGCTTGGGGTAAGTTTTCTTTACTTGTATCAGAAGTGCTTTTGATGAGCAAGAGAAAACCGTTCTCAAGTTTAATAACAGAAACCCATCCAAGTGCTTTCCCTTTGCTAGTGGATAGTGTAGATTTGCAATTTGGAGCCCTGTTCTAGAGTTTACGATTTTTGTTCAAATCCTTGCCTGCCCTTTGTTATGGTCTTCAACAAGTTATTCAATTTCTTTGAATCGTATTTGTTCCCATGATAAAAGGATAATATTGCTCATTTCTTAGGGTTGTTTTTGAGGATTAAATTAGTTCACAAGTGTGCGCCATTAAGCACAAGTAGTAAGTGCTGGGTAATTTGTAGCTATGATTTAATTTTTATCACCATCATTATTATACCAATCATAGTTAAACCCAGCACTTGGGTCTACATTTGTAAATAAAAGCAAATTCCCCAAGAGTAGCAATGCCCTTTCTCTAGATTAAGAAGATTTCTTATCATTTTATACATAAGAGTAGACACATAGCAATGTTCAATAAACAAATGCTGTTGAATTAAAAGGAAAGTGAGCTTGGTGATTCTTAAATATGACATGTTTTTCAGTTTGTCTTACATACGCAGTCCCCTTTCTGAAGGAATAATGTAATATAGCTTTCTTTCTGTCCTCTGCTACTCAGACAGCAAATTTAATGGGATTACCTGGAGTTAGTGCTGGAGAAACTCACAGGTCAGGGAACACACAGTTCAGTCTTTCATTGTATGAATGGAGAAGCTGAGGCCCTGATGGGGAAATTAACTTGCCCAAGCAAGATGGGGAGTTGTGTGTGGTTCTCATCCCTGTCTCCTGGTTCCTGCCCTGCCCTTGTCCTGCCTGCCAAGTGTCAGTGCTGGCCTGCAGGCTGCTCTTCCACTCTGAGAGTCCTCTGGGTTTCATTTGCAAAGTGTCCTCTCCAGGCTCCGCCTTCCCCCCTCCCCAGTCCTCTGTATCCCCTTCACAGCCCAGCTCAGGCCCTCTGCCTGCTGAGGTGGGCTCCCGTCCTCAGCAGTCTCTCTAACACACCTTGGCCTTGGTGTCCTGGTCATGTATTTGCTCTTGATTTCACAGAAAGACAGAATCCCAGAACCATGGTGGAGACCCTCGATGACTTTGTCTTGTAGGAAGAGAAACAGGTCACATTGTGGCAGTGACTAACCCAAGTTCATCTGACAACTTTGGGGAGGCTGCAGAGTACAGTTGTTATGAACACGGGCTTCGGGGTTAGAGATTCTGATTGGAATCTAAATCTACGCTTAAAACCTCTGTTATGTTAGACAAGTTACCTAACTTCCCTAAGACTTGGTTTCCCTTTTGTATAGAGATCATAGTTGCTTTGCTTAACTCATGAAGTTGTTTTAAGTCACAATTCTGATAGCGTCCTTAGACATGCTTTGTAATCACAGGGCTGGTCTGTGGGAGGTGGGGCTGGTGACAATGTCACTGCTGCCACTGGCCACTGCTCCCAGGATCCCTCATACTGAATGGGAGCAGTGGGGGATAAGGACAGGCTGGCAGTGGCTAATCCACAATAAAGCATCTCTGAAACGTCTAGTTTTTGAAGGCAGTCACAATGATCTGTATATTTCTGTTTCAAGAACCTTGTCTGGCACCAATAGGTGATTAAGACATGTGTGTTAGCTCAACATGTCACAACCATCTTGGTATGTGACACTCTGCTGGGTACCCATGGTTTGATTAGTAGGTCTCCAGGTGAACCAGGAAAGGTAGCACTGCCCAGATAAGGCAGCAGGCGAGACTGCAGTGTTCCTGGAATGGAGGGAGGCTGGGGGAGGTGGGAGGAAAAAGGCCTCTCTGGGAAGATATGGAAGGCAGAGTCAGTCTGAGGCCAGAGACTTCTGTGGTTCTCCTCTGTGTGCTCCCTAGAGGGCCTTAGGTGACCTGGGGAGGAGGAGAGGCTATGCACTGCGGAGTGGGATGTCTGGCTCAGCCTCTGAGCTTGCTGGCCACGTGCACTCCAAGGAGTGCACCAATGCACCAGTGCTCTCTTGCAGGGGATTTCCCACAGTTCTCCTGGAATGAGACCCAAGTCAGATGCTTGTCCCAGAGGCTTATGGACCTGTTTGTCAGGATCTCATAGTTCATTCGCAAGGGTCCCAATGGTGAGGCGGTTTGAAGATTGGCTGGGGCTTCTTAAGTGGTCAGAAATGTTTCTCAGGACTTGATAATGTCTGGACTAAGAGTGAATGGGGTGGGGAGGAATCCTAAGATGTTCATCTCCAACCACTCCCTTGGATCATCCTGAGTCCTTAGGCAAAGGGGAGTTCCTCAGCCTAAGGAGAGAAAAAGAAGAGAAACCCAGATGAAAAAAGAGAGAAGGAGGCTGGGCGTGGCGGCTCACGCCTATAATCCCAGCACTTTGGGAGATCGAGGAGGGTGGAGCACGAGGTCAGGAGATCGAGACCATTCTGGCTAACACTGTGAAACCCCGTCTCTACTAAAAATACAAAAAAGTAGCCCGCCATGATGGCATGCGCCTGTAATTCCAGTTACTAAGGAGGCTGAAGCAAGAGAATTGCTTGAATCTGGGAGGTGGAGGCTGCAGTGAGCCGAGATTGTGCCACTGCACTGCAGCCTGTACTAGGGAGCAAGACTCCATCTCAAAAAAAAAAAAAAAAAAAAAAAAAAAAAAAAAAAAGACAGAGAGAGAGAGAGGGAGAAAAAACCCAGAGAGAAAATATATGTCCTCCACTCTCAGCTCCAGCATGACAGTGTCTCAACTGTCCCTCAGCGTGCTCCTGGGGCTCCTATAATGAGGATGGAGAAAGGGAGCCCTCAGGTAGCCTGCAGCCGCGGGTGGGATCTCACAGCCCTGCCACTAGGGAGTGTTCGCCCGGAAGAAAGAGGCACAGACACCGTGTTCATGGAGCCTCCTGTAAGCTCTGGAGCCCCTTGTTGAGGAGACTGATAGAGCTTCCTTCAGAGACTCACAGTTCTTAGGGGAGGGGAACACAAGAGACACAGTTGAGACTGGGGCCAACGCCAGTGAGGACAATACATCCTCAGGCTTCCTGGCTAAGGAGGCAGCTCAGAGCCCCAGGGTGGGCAGCGGGGTTGGCTGGGGTGCTTTCTGAAGGAGGGGAGCATGTAGGCCAGGGGGCAGTAGGGGATGAGATTTGCCCTTCAGGGAAAGACAAGGAGAGATTGTCTGGGAACAAGGTGGCATGACTTCCCAGGCTGAGTGCTGTGTGTGTCTGGGCAGTGGTTCAGCCACAGTGGAGAGGAGGGGGCTGTGGGGGTGAAGAGTTCCCCCAGGGTGTCTCCCATGCGCAGGGCAGGCTGGGCCTGAGTGTGAGAGGTCAGGGCACATGGACGACCTGTTGGGGGAAGATGGGCAGGGCCTGCCATGTGACATTCTGTGGTCTTCCCTACAGATACTCCCACTGTCGTCTCCCGCAAGGAGTGGGGGGCAAGACCACTGGCCTGCAGGGCCCTGTTGACCCTGCCTGTGGCCTACATCATCACAGACCAGCTCCCAGGGATGCAGTGCCAGGAGCAGAGCATTTGCAACCAGATGCTGCGGGGGTTGCAGTCCCATTCCATCTACACCATAGGCTGGTGCGACGTGGCATACAAGTAAGAGGCTAGCCAAGTCCCCAAGGCCCGCATCCAAAGTCACCCCTCTGGGGGTGCTTCCCACTTCCCCTTCTCTGTGTCTCTTATTTTCTGGGCTTCATTTATGTTGCTTTTGTAATGAATAAAAATGGTAAAAGGGAAATCAAACAAAATCCAAATCTTCCGGGGATTGTAAGGGGGATGACTCTAAGCCACTTATTTAAGTGGCTTTCGATTCTGGCGCTCCTGTGAAAAAGCAAGGAAGGTTATGTAACAACTGCAGTTTTAACTGAGCCCTTAGAACTCATGAAACGTTACAGTTTACAGAGGTCTTCACAAATATCACCCAATTTGGCCCTCCCAGCTACTCTGAGAAATGGGTTCCTACCCTTATTTCATGGGTGACAAAGCCATGGTTCAGGGGAATTAAAATCTCTGCTCAGAGCGAGGAAGCATGTACCCAGAGCTGTGTCAGGGTGCCTGCCAGTGCAGCCCCCGCTCCTCCTCACCTCACAGGGACTCGCACCTGGGAAGCAGTGCCTCACTCGTTACCCTGAAGGGCCACTCTGACAGCGAGTCTGGTGACCCCACAGGGCAGAGTGGGCGTTGGGAATGGTGGGGAAGAGAGCCCCACGAGGAAACAAGGGAGGGCATGAAGGAGCTGTGCACTGTGCATTGAGTATCTGCTCTGGGGATCATCAGTGGAAGCCCAGAACCTTTTCTCCCTTAGCCTCAGGAATGAGGAGACACATGTAGAAGGAGCGGGAAAGACAGAGTGGGAATGGGGCTGTCCCTCATGGAACTCTAAAGACAAACATAAATAATTTCTGAATTATCCATTTTGGAAAGGAAAACCTAAGTCTATTTATTTATTTATTTATTTATTTATAAACACAAATAAATAAGAGCAGCCGCAGGCCCTGGTTGTGGCCCCCAGCACCCCTGGGATGGCTGGGTCTTCCCTGTCTGCCCACCGTGTGTGCCGTGTCAACCACGACTCACCTGTTGCCCCTGCCACCAGCACCTCCACCATCCTGCTGTTGTCGCTGCTGTGTTGTCTGGTTTGGTCACTGTATTCCTAAGTTATTTCAGCCACTGCGTCTCTAAGTCAGGTTTCTGCAGTGACCATTTGACAATCTCCAGTTTTTTTTTTTTTTTGAGATGGAGGCTCGCTCTGTTGCCCAGGCTGGAGTGCAGTGGTGCGATCACCACTCACTGCAAGCTCCACCTCCCAGGTTCACGCCATTCTCCTGCCTCAGCCTCCCGAGTGGCTGGGACTACAGGTGCCCGCCACCTCGCCCGGCTAATTTTTGTATTTTTAGTAGAGACGGGGTTTCACCATGTTAGCCAGGGTGGTCTCGATCTCCTGACCTCGTGATCCGCCCGTCTCGGCCTCCCAAAGTGCTGGGATTACAGGCGTGAGCCACCGCGCCCGGCTGACAATCTCCAGTTTTTGCAATGCAGCTGACAGTAGCTGTCAGGGACTGTTCACACCAGACTAACCACAGGCTGCTGTAAGAGTGACCAAGGAACCTGTGAAAGTACTGACAGCAAAGCCAGGGAAGGGGTGGACACACCAGACTCCACACCCATTCCTCAGGTCAGCATCGGTGTAGGGCGGATAGTCGGTCTGACTCAATTCAGCGTCTTTCCTTGACCTCAGGGAGGTGTTCTTTCTGTGTTCAGTTTACTGTGGAAACTCACGTTCTATTAAAATATGAACAAGGCAAAGTTGTGAAAACATCAGTTCTGAAGACTGATTGGAAAGTGGAGGAGAGAAATTATAAAGAGGCAGGAATAAAAGAAGTAGAATAAAAAATGTATTTGAGTTAAAAAATAAATGTTAAATAGGAACATTCTAAACAAATTTCTATGGTAAAGAAAAGCTTAAGGAAATTCCTAAAGGGAATCTGAAGAAAAACATCAATACAAAAGGAACTATTGAATCTGGCATAATTGTTTAAGAGAATGTTCAAGTGCTTGGTCCCTTAATTTAAAAACATGATGTATTAATTCTTAAGCTCTTGAAAAGTGTTGGACTAATGTCCTTAGGTCCTTGTGTGTCACACAGTCAAATTCCACTTTGAACAAAATGAGTATTTTTAAAGTGAGGTTCTGGAAAATACATGTAAGCTAAATCACAACAAACAATAAAATATATTCCTATGTCTCTTGGAGGTCTAAAACTGGTTATCCTGCACCTCCCATTGTTATGTTATTGGAACATAGTACTTATTTATGAGGTTCCAGAATTCCTTTTCCTTTTGAGGATCAGTGAGAGGTTTTCATTTATGGGGATTTGCCAATAAACCCATTATTTCCTTCTTGTCAGCTTCCTGGTTGGGGATGATGGCAGGGTGTATGAAGGTGTTGGCTGGAACATCCAAGGCTTGCACACCCAGGGCTACAACAACATCTCCCTGGGCATCGCCTTCTTTGGCAGTAAGATAGGTAAGAGTCACTCCCTGTGGACCCTGTGCTGGAGAGTTGTGTACACTCTCTTCCTCCACTCCCAAGGCTCAGCGCTCATCTTTTCACCCTACATCATGCTTACCTTATCTGATGATTGCCCTTCTCGTGAAGTTCTTTTCTCCTTTGAATTCTGTGACATGCCTACTTTTTGTCCTCTGCCTCTCTTTACTGGTCTGTACTCCTGTGATATTGCCGAAGCCAGCAGGGGCATTGCTTGAGCTCACAGTTATTGCCATCACTTGTAAAGTCTGAGGTTGTCTGACATAGATGCTGTGACTGCACAGGCAGAGAAGCATGGCTCATCTCTTCTTCTAGTTTCTTCCATTGGTAGAAACTGACCAGAAGGCAGCAGTCAAGGAAATCTGGAGCTATAATTTTTTTTTTTTTTTTTGAGACGGAGTCTCGCTCAGTCGCCCAGGCTGGAGTGCAGTGGCGCGATCTTGGCTCACTGAAAGCTCCGCCTCCCGGGTTCATGCCATTCTCCTGCCTCAGTCTCCCAAGTAGCTGAGACTACAGGCACCCGCCGCCACGCCCGGCTAATTTTTTGCATTTTTAGTAGAGACGGGGTTTCACCATGTTAGCCAGGATGGTCTCGATCTCCTAACCTCGTGATCCGCCTGCCTTGGCCTCCCAAAGTGCTGGGATTACAGGCGTGAGCCACCACGCCCGGCCTGGAGCTATAATTTGCAGGCTTCTAGCCCCTAGAAAAACAGAGAAAAGCACAGAACAGGGATGGAGTTGAGAAATAATACGTACAGAACCAGCACCTGCCAGCATCCTCATTTGACAGCTGGGGCTAGGTAACAGCATTTCTCTCAGAGGTTTTCTGTGAGACTTATGAGTTAACAGATATAAAGAGCCTACTGCATACCTCATCAGGGGAGCTATGAGTAAATTCTGGTTGCCTTTTCTCCTGTGCTAGTACACACCTGACTTGGTCAGGTGGGCCTCCCTCTGCATGTATCCTTCACTGCCTTCCAGGTCTTCTGCCTAGAGATGGAGTGGATAAAGTCTTAGCTTGACTCTTGGAAGAAGTTGTCAGCCTTGGCTGCTGAGAGATCTAGGTAGTTTCTTGCCTCTTAGGCCCTCTGTTCTGGCAATTGAATCAGTTTCCTCTCTTCCAATCCAGTTATTCAAGCTCAAGTGGTCATATCATCCTTCCTTCAGGTATCTGGTCCAGGTGCAGTTTCTTACATTTCTGTACTCCCTGTCCTCCTCTTTAAGGCAGCAGTCCCAGCCCTGCTGCCTTATCAGCTGCAGAGGGTCTGATCTCCTATGCCATCCAGAAGGGTCACCTTTCGCCCAGGTATATTCAGCCACTTCTTCTGAAAGAAGAGACTTGCCTGGACCCTCAACACCCAGTGATGCCCAGGAAAGGTAAGACCCTCCATGACATGTCTCCCTCCTCCTTGTCACCACCCAGCCATGTTTGGGAGTGCTTTTTCCTGTTAGACCCCATTGGGATTCTGGGACCAAGAATAAGTCATGCCTACTTTGAGATCTGGAAAATTCTGACAGGGCATCTTCCTGGCCTCCTCTCTATCCCATCAGAATGATATAGCCATGGACTTATTCTTAAAACAAAGACATATATACACAGATTTCCACTCAATCAAGAAATATTTACTGCATAGCAGGCACTGTTCTAAGTACTGAGCATACAGCTGTGAACAAAACAGATGAAACTCTTCACCTTCAGGAAGCTTGCACTTCAGTGAGAAAAGACAGAAAATGAACAAAATAACAAATAAATACATATGATGTTAGATGGCATAAAGGCTATGGAGAAAAAATAGAGTGGGAATGCAGTGGGATTAACATGTATACACATTTGTGTCTATTATGTGGGGACATGAAGACTTACATAAACTTACATACCTTTCTAAAAGCAAAAACCTGCCCTGGCCACAGCATGGCCACAGCTCGGAGAAAAGCTCATGCTCACAGATGATGCTGACATCAGAGTGCATATAACAAAAAGCTGAGTAATGATAGTAAAGCATTATTTTGAAGCGAATAAGCAGCAACCTAAAACCAGTCAAATTAATAAGCACTTCTGCTAGTGTGGACCTTTTCTTGGGAACAATGATATTTTTAGGATTAGCTTTTTAAAATTGTGAATCGCTAAATAAAATATTTCTTGCTTTTGGACAGGCACTATCTTCAATAATGATAATTCCTTAATATTTGTGCAGTTCTTTCTAGATTTTAAGTTTTTTCCAAATATGTGTGATCAGTTCAGAGAGTCCACTGACTTTCCATGTAGTGGCCCTGATACAGAAGCACACATACTTGCATATGTATTTGCAATGCACGGTCTTTTGAAGACAATGACCATGCCTCTGTACAACCCACAGTCCTCTCCCTTCTGCTTCTACACTGATTTCTATGGGTATCAGGCCTGTAGATTTTTGCCTCAGCCCCTTGGCTCCAGCCATCTGACTCAGAAACCCTCCATCTGGACTTCCCCAGGATCCCACAGCCGATCTTACATTAGGATGCACCCATGGGTGCTGGAGGCCTAGGAGAGGCTGAGCAATAATTCAACCTGGAGTTGAGCGATCGCTCACAGGGAGGCAAAACCAAATTCTTATTCCCTTGACTTTTCATCTTACCACAGTTTGCCCCAACATCATCAAACGATCTGTTTGGGAAGCCAGAGAGACACACTGCCCTAAAATGAACCTCCCAGCCAAATACGTCATCATCATCCACACTGCTGGCACAAGCTGCACTGTATCCACAGACTGCCAGACTGTCGTCCGAAACATACAGTCCTTTCACATGGACACACGGAACTTTTGTGACATTGGATATCAGTAAGTGGGATCAATGCCAAGACAATGCCTCTTTTTCTTCAGAATTGTAGGAAGGAAGGCTGCGGGAGGGAATTGATGTTTCCTGAGGCTCTCCTTAGGACTGGGTGCTTTCCATGAGGAATCGTATTTTATTTTTGCAAGACTGGGCTGAGGATCACTCAGAGCATAGCTAATGGTCAGTTATCTCGCTTGGACGTATCTCCACAAGTGGTTGGGAAGATTCTGAAAAGAAGGAATTAGAAGCCTAGTGATAAAGCAAGACTGTGATATCCTCAGGGAAGGCCATGAAGGGTTATACCTTTGTAATGCAATCCTTTCTAACCTGTCAGAGACAAAGGCCTTGCTCACTACTACCTCAGTCTGCCCAGCTCCAAACTTGCTCTCTCTGATATTAGAATCCTGCTATTCTTCCAGTGTTACTTACCTTATTTTATAGGTGTAGGAACTTGTGACCTTTCTGGGCCTCTTTTATTTCATCTCTACAATAGGGACAATACTTTATCTGTTTGAATACAGGGGGTGAGATCAAAACATTCTCTTTTGGTACCTTTAATGCCAGGTCTGTAATAAAGAAACACATTAAACCAATGGGGTAGAAGAAGCTATTTGGAAAATGTCTTGGAATTTTTATAGTAGAATGTATTTCAATTATTCATCTGTGACTTAATCACAACAAATACTACAAAGTCTCAGGTAGACGTGCTTTTGCAAATGTGTTGTTCTGGGCCTACTGTCTCTCCTTTTAACTCCTGTTTTAAAAGCAGCCTTTGCAAGCAGGAGGGAACTCTTTTTTTTTTTTTTTGAGACAGAGTCTCGCTCTGTTGCCCGGGCCGCAGTGCAGTGGCCGGATCTCAGCTCACTGCAAGCTCTGCCTCCCACGTTTACGCCATTCTCCTGCCTCAGCCTCCCGAGTAGCTGGGAGTACAGGAGTCCGCCGCCTCGCCCGGCTAGTTTTTTGTACTTTTTAGTAGAGACGGGGTTTCACCGTTTAGCCAGGATGGTCTCGATCTCCTGACCTCGTGATCCACCCGTCTGGGCCTCCCAAAGTGCTGGGATTACAGGCTTGAGCCACTGCGCCCGGCCAGGAGGGAACTCTTGCTTCACTTTGCGGGATTTTCCAAAGGCTTTCTATGATTATTTAGTACAGGTAACAGGAAATTGACTATAAATCTGGAAATTCCACATGGAAAATGCCAGAAGTTGAGGGAATGTTTGTTCTCCTCTTTCACTTAGTCTTTAGAGACTCGATCCCCATTCCTTGACTTTTCAAAACCTGTTGCAATATCCTTCTGCTCCAGCCTCATGATATGTCATCTGTAACCCTGATGTGGACTGTAATCAGGACAAAGCATCCACTCACACATTATTTTCTAGCTTTTTAATCAATAGTTATTGGATAGCTACTGTATGCCTGGTGCTAGACAAGATATGTCAATCTAACAACACACAGAAAGAGATTCTCCAAAGATGATGAATTTGGCCAGGCACGGTGGCTCATGCCTAGAATCTCAGCACTTTAGGAGGCCGAGACGGAAGGATTGCTTGAGGTCAGGAGTTTGAGACCAGCCTGAGCAACATAAGGAGACCCCCATTTCTTCAAAAAAATAAAATAATTAGCTGGGTGTGGTGGCATGTATAGCTGTAGTCAGTCCCAGCTACTTGGAAGGCTGAAACAGGAGGATTGCTTGAGCCTAGTAGTTTGAGGCTGCAGTGAGTCATGGTTTTGCCACTGCCCTTCGGCCTGAGCAACAGAGTGAGACCCTGTCTCAAAAAAAAAAAAAAAAACCAAAAACAAAAGCAAGAGAATAAAGATAAGTAGTTTATTTGGGAGTGCACAGGGAATTTGCAAATCTGGGATATGCATGCTACAGGAACCACAGGCATATCCAAAGAGGTTCAGGCTAGAGGAAGCTTTTAAAGGCAAAAGGGAAAAGTATACATCATTTGTTTTGAAATAAAGGGAACACTGGAGAACATTGGCGCTTATCACAGGAGGCAGGAGGTGACACCAGTTCGTTAGTGGAGACAGTGTGTTGGGCAAGTGTTCTTCATCACCAGATGTTCTTGTGGCTAGTAACAAGCTGCAGTTTCGAATGTTTTTTGGCAAAAGCTCTTGTTACAGGCTTGTGTGCATAAGAGTCCTTCAGAGTCTTTGCGCTAGTTCTTATTGTAGGCTTGTGTGCATGAGGGTTCACCGTTCTCAACCTCCTGGCTTTATTTATTTTTGTTAGAGTTTGACACAACTGACTCCATTTTGATTCTGACAACTTTCACTGATAGATATGAGAGAAGGAGGGCTAACAAGTAACAAGTCAAAGTGTTGAGCACTGTGATGGATGCAGAACAGGATAATGTATAGGATGAGCTTCTAATCAAGGCTTTGCAGGGAGTGACTGGGGTCTGAGAATAGCCTCTAGAGGGAGGAGTATCTTCATTAGGACAAAGATAAGGAGTGGGGTTTATTCAGGCAAAGAAGGAGGAAGAGTGTCTGGGTGAGGAGGAACAGCATTTGCCAGGGCCCAGGGTTCATTCAGACAGAGCATTGCAAATAGATTTGAAAGAGTGGAGTGGTGAGCAGTAAGGGTGGCAGTGCCTGTGGGGGCCACATTGCAGAGGGCCTCATAGCGGACTCAGAGAGACTGACTTTATTTGAAAGGCAGCTGCAGACTATTTGGGAGGTCATGCCCTATGATAGGATTTGTATTTTAGAAAAATCACTCTGGGTGCTACTTTAAGAATGGATTGGAAGGAGGCAAAACTCTGGGCAGGAAGCTATTGCAGTGATCCAGTGACTTGGAGTGGGACCATGGCAGTCGGTCTAGAAAGAAGTGGAGGAATTTAGAAGTTGTGTAGGAGACACAATTGACAAGCCATGATTGGTGACCAGGTGGACTGAGTGAGAGGCTAGAAGGCATTCAGAGTGTTGTCCAGTTTTCTAGCTGGAGAAATTTTAGAAGAAGGCGAGTTTGCTTGCACTGTTTTTACAGGTAGTTCTTGAAGCTGTGGCAATGATTTTCCAGGGTGAATACGTTGAGTGAGAGAATGGCCTAGACCAGAGTGCAGAGGAGCACCATGTTTCAGGAAGGGAAGCGGGGTGGCAGAGGGGCCTGAGAGAGCAGCAGGGGAAGGGTGGAGTGAGTCGTGGTTGTGGAAGGGTGCGACTGTGGAAGCCCAGGGAAGGGAACATTTTAAGAGAGTGGTCAACAGGGTCAGTGTAGTCCAGAAGTAAAATAAGTGTCCATTGTACTGAGTGCCAGGAAGCCACTGCTCACCTTGGAGGGGTCAGATTTAGTGGTGTGGTGGGAACAAAGGCCAGGTTGAAGTGGATTGTGGTGTTTTTTTGTTTTGTTTTGTTTTCTGTCCTTGTCCACATTGGCACATAAGAGATCTCCAGTCAATATCTGGTGAATGGATGAAAGAATGAACGAATGGTTGAAAGAGTGAATGAAGTATTTAAATTCTGTTTCCCAGAGTGACTGTCTTCATTTTCTTTTCCTGACTTAAGCTTCCTGGTGGGCCAGGATGGTGGCGTGTATGAAGGGGTTGGATGGCACGTCCAAGGCTCTCACACTTATGGATTCAATGATATTGCCCTAGGAATTGCCTTCATCGGCTACTTCGTAGGTAAGGGGTGAGCATGCGGTAGAGGGGTGCTGGGGGCTGAGGGACCAGGCGGCATGTCTGGGAAGCATGGCGGGAAAGGCAGTCCTGTAGTGTCTGGCAGTGTGAGTGGAACAGTTTAGCTTTAAAGTGGACTCTTAATACAGGATGTCACCAAGATCCCCTTTCAGACAGAGCATTTACCCCCAAATCCACCCATCCCCATGCCCAGCTCCACCTCGCTCTATATCCAAGGCAAACATGGAGCAAGGGGGGAAAAGTCTTTTGGAAACTTCAGTGCTTTTATCGCTCAATTGGCAAATGGGTCCCCTTTCTTGGTAGTCATGGCAACAATTTGGGGAGCACCAATGTCTGTTATGGAAAACCAGTAGGCGTCTCTGTGGTGCTGTATCTGCTTTATACCTGCTCAGAAGTGGTATATTGTGCTGCAGTTCTCTTTCAGAGCAGTTTTTTAACCTTCTGGAAGAAACTTTGGCATGGAGGAATCAGAGAAAGCTGTGACCTTGTTTTCTTTTTGTGCCTGATTGCCACAATTTATGTAAATGTGTTGGCTATGGTGACTGTGGAATGGGGCGGGGGCGGGGGGAAGAAAGAAACTGGAATCTAGGTGCTTGTCCCTTCCCTAATCAAGAAACTTTGACCCCTAATGACTGATGGGGAAAATGTGTTTTGCAGAAAAGCCACCAAATGCTGCAGCACTGGAGGCGGCCCAGGACCTGATCCAGTGTGCCGTGGTTGAGGGGTACCTGACTCCAAACTACCTGCTGGTGGGCCACAGTGACGTGGTCAGCATCCTGTCCCCTGGGCAGGCTTTGTACAACATCATCAGCACCTGGCCTCATTTCAAGCACTGAAGGAGGCCCCGCTCCCTCTGAGACTACCCTCCCTCCCCTGCTGGGTCTCTCTAATCCTCATCAGACACCCTGGCTCAGCACCTTGTGTCCCCCTCCCCTGCCAGCCCATCCTTTCTCAGGTTTGAATGGTCATGCCCTTTCCTGCCAACATCCTCCAGGAGCCCCTAAACCTCGCAGCTGGGCATTCACAGCCCTCCTGGTCTGAGTTTAGACTTCCTCTCTCCTCACCTACCTCTCCCCTGGGCACCTACCTCTTCAGTCAGGTGAGACAAGGGGCTGGTCCTTGTGGCATTTCTCTCTCTCTCTCCCCAACCCCTGTCTTCTCTCTCTCTCTCTCTTTCTGTCTGCCTGGTGAGCCTTCCCTGTTGTCTGCCTGGAAGCTCACACCCTTCACCCCTCACCCATGACCCAGGTCAGTGTGCCCACCCCTCCTCTCTGCTCACACATGGACTGGTACATATTTGGATGCAGCCCTTACTTAAGGGTGTAATTTTTTATAGATATGTCCGTCCTCTCCTCTGGGTTGTAAGTTTCTCCAAGGGAGGAATTCTATTTTATTCATCTCTGTCCTCAGTTCCTCAGCAGTGTTTGGAGTTTAGTAGGTTCTGCAGATGTTTGTTAAAGAAATGGATGAATAAATGAATGAATGGACCCTGGTCCCTGTTCACCTTGCCAATTTGCTTCAGAACTTCCCCTCTGGGGTAGCCATCCTGGATGGTGTCCCCATCCCACCAGCATCCTCTCCGTTCCTGTTCCCTCCCAGTCCAAGGCTCAGAGCTGGCTCCGGTGGCCTGTCTGTAATGGTGACTGTATTGCTAGGGTCCTGCGTCCATGTCCCCCAAAAGCACCCTGAAGGCAGGGAGCATGTGCTTCCCTAGGGTCAGGCCAGGGCTGTGTCCACACAAGCTGCCCAGTGCCTGCCACTTGCCCTTGCCTGGCAGGGCCCCACTGGGTGTTGGGCTTAGAAAGAGCCCAGAGCCCTGGTGCTCTGTAGCCCTCCCTACCTGGGCTCCTCTTGCCCAGAGGGAAGCTCCTTTTTTTCAGATGGGGGCGTGATGACTTATTGCTGTTTACTGGAAGCACCTGAGCTGGCTCTTGTTTTCACAGGTTTTGATCTGGAAACAAGGGAAGGTGTTGACAAAAAGAGTCAAACTCTGTAAAATATTTGAAGAGATTTATTCTAAGCCAAATATGAGTGACCATGGCCTGTGACACAGCCCCAGTAGATCCTGAGAACATGTGCCCAACATGGTCAGGCTACAGTTTGGTTTTATATATTTTAGGGAGACATGAGACATCAATCGATACATGTGAGATGCATATTGTTTTCACTGGAAAGGTAGGACAACTCCAAGCAGGAGGTGGGTGGGCGGCGGGAGGGCGTCCAAGTTATAAGTGGATTCAAAGATTTTCTGATTGGCAATTGGTTGAAAGAGTTATTATCTAAAGACCTCGAACCAATAGAAAGGAATGTCTGGGTTAAGATGGGGGTTGTGGAGACCACGGTTTATCATGCACATGAAACCTCCAGGTAGCAGGCTGCAGAGCTCTCATCAGACCTATAAGGTGCCAGACTCTTCTGTCAATTCTCTCCTGGATCAGGGAAAAGACCTGGAGAGGGAAGAGAATTCTCTATAGAATGGGAATTTTCCCCACAAGAGACAGCATTACAGGGCCATTTCAAAATATGTCAAATAAGTATAGTTTGGGGTAAAATACTTCAATTTCTTTTAGGGCCTGCTACCTGTCATGTTGATACCTTTTTGCAACAGTCTGTTTGGTCAGTCTTAAGATCTCTGTTTTAAGGTTAATACTGGTCAGTTGTGCCTGAATCCCTAAGGGAGGAGGGTATAATAAGCCATGTCCGACCCCACTTCCCAACATGGCCTGAACTAGATTTTCAGGTTTCCTTTGGAATACCCTTGGCCAAGATGAGGGTTTGTCAGTCAGTTGGGGGGATTAGGAAGAAGGGGAGCCAGAAACATGGGCTTTCTTCCCCCTGTACATGTTTTGAGTCCTGATGCTGTGTCTTTGCTTCTAGAGTGTTTCACATCTCTTACAAGGCAGGCTTTAACAGCCTAATCTGTATACAGTTCTGTGTGGTTTTTTTTTTCTTTTTATATGGAGTCTCGCTGTGTCGCCCAGGTTGGAGTGCAGTGGCGCACTCTCGGCTCACTGCAAACTCCGCCTCCTGGTTCACGCCATTCTCCTGCCTCAGCCTCTTGAGTAGCTGGGACTACAGGTGCCTGCCACTATGCCCGGCTAATTTTTTGTATTTTTAGTAGAGATGGTGTTTCACCGTGTTAGCCAGGGTGGTCGCGATCTCCTGACCTCGTGATCCACCCGCCTCGGCCTCCCAAAGTGCTGGGATTACAGGCTTGAGCCACCTCGCCCGGCCAGCTCTATGCTTTCAAAACAGTCCCTCCGATCTCATTAGATTGATTCTGTCCATTTGTCATTTGCCCTATGGCATCCTGGTTATGTAAGCAGGGGAAGAATGGTTTGTCTAGCGGGTCACATAAACCCAGGGAGACTCAGAACCCTTGCCCCATTTGTACAATCAGAGGAAGGTGGCTCCAGGAGAACTTGTGTAGTGAAAGGTCTTCCTCCTGCAGTAAGAAGTGACACTCCTGCTGGCCGCTTTCTGGTGGAGGGGTGGGGAGTAGGAGTAGGCACAGGTTTCCCAGAGGAACCTTCCCCAGCAGCGGTGAGTTTAACACTCCCTCATGCAGGAAGTAGCCAAAGGGGTAGACTGAGATGCTGAGAAATGGTTTCATGAGAAAGGTATCCTTATAATTCTTGGCCTTCCTTACAATCCTCCAAAATAGAGGGTCTCCTCCTTTTGATTTAAACACCATTCCCAGGCCTTAGGGACTCATTAACCTCCCTCCCCAACCCCCATCCCGTATGAACTTTGGAAGAGACTGTAGCCTCCCCATCTCTATCAGCACTCATGAAGTCCCCAAAACAACAATATTGGCTGGGCACGGTGGCTCATGCCTGTAATCCCAGCACTTTGGGAGGCCGAGGTGGGTGGATCACCTGAGATCAGGAGTTCAAGACCAGCCTGACCAAAAAGGTGAAACTCCGTCTCTACTAAAAACACAAAAATTAACCAGGCGTGGTGGCAGGCACTTGTAGTCCCACCTACTCATAAGGCGGAGACAGGAGAATTGCTTGAACCCGAGAGGTGGAGGTTGCAGTGAGCTGAGATAGCGCCATTGCACTCCAGACTGGGTGACAGAGCAAGACTCGGTCTCAAAAAAACAAACAAATAAACAAAAACAACAAAAAACAAAAACTGCATGGTCTGGATTATTGTTTTTCCTAAAGTGTCTACTTTTATTGATCTTAAACATACTAAATAAAATCAGAGCACTCAACCAGCAAATGCTCTTTCTTTTTTTTTTTTTTTTTTT
>NW_012109031.1:194168-195514 GCF_000951045.1 Mandrillus leucophaeus | reverse complement strand
GCTGCAGTTGCTCCCCTGGCGGTGGCTTTGTTCCGACTGGCTGACTTAGGAAAACCTTTCTTCCTGAGCTTCTACCACCCTTCCCCGTGCTTCCTGGGCTCTTCCTCTCCATGTTGTGGGCTTTTTTCTTTCCACCATTGTGTCTTGTGTCTGTCTGTGCCTCCCTCCCCTCCCTCTCAGCCTCTCTGTTCTTTTCTCTCACGCGGCCTCCCTGCCTGTCTCTTCATGCTCCTCGTTTTCTGTCTGTCTGCTCCTGTTCGTCCCTGTCTTTATTCTTTCTCTTCTCTTTCACCAACATCTAGAATATGGCAGTGTGAAAGGATTAGTGGGGGAAGCGGGTCTGAGACTCTGTACAGTAGACACCCACAAATTATCTCCATGCTGTGCCCTGAAAATCATCTCCACACCCTGCCCCAGGGCTGTGGGGGTGCTGGGAGTGGGAGGAGAGGGTCAGAAGGCCAGGGGCAGGGTGGCTCTGGGCAAGGTATGCATTTGGGAGCGAGACTGAGCACACCCAGTGTGTTTCTGGCCCAGCAGGTTCCATCGGGTGGGGCGTTAATTAGAGCCTGGCCCTGGAAGAGGGGAAGGTGTTATTAGGTGGAAGGACTGGTGGGCAGGGGTGGAGCTCCCAGGAGGTGTGGCAGGGATGTCTTGGGAACTTTCCATGGTAGGCTGGAGTAAGAATGTCACCCCATGGGTGGAGAGCTGGGGCTCCCTCTCAGAGTGGCTGAGAGCCCTCTGGTACCCAAAAGTGAAACAGCTGCCTGTCTGGAAGGGGAGCTGGGGAGTTTCCTCTTCTCTCTTCAGTGCTCAGCTCATGTGCCACTTCATCTAAGAGTCTAGCTCTTGAGGTCCCCAAATTAGGATTTCCCTCTACTCTGTTCACTTGTAATTACTTATTTATGTGTTTTTCTCTCTGTGCGTGTATACATGTTTCAATCATCTGTGTTTCCCACTAGATTATAAGCTCTGTGAAAGCAGGAACCCCCTTTAGCACACTGATGCTACATACCTAGTCCTGGTGTGTAGCTGGTGCTCTGTCAGCATTTTGGACATGCTGAGCCTCAGGTCTGGGGAACGTGCTGTGATAGTCCATTGGCATGTCTTGGGGAAGGGGGCAAGTACAGTGGCTTTGTCTGGGTCTGTCCCCACTCAGCTCTGACTGGGGTGAGGATGGGGGAAGGGCCCAGTGTGTAATGACAAAGGGGTGAGAAGGAAACTGATGTGAAATGAAACCAGGTTCCAGCAGACCTACAGAGCAGATACCCATAAGTGGATAATTGAGAGGGCTGAGGGCCTAATGACAATGGACTGTCTTTTCTGCTTGCAGACTCTGTGGTAGGCAC
>NW_012109031.1:189754-190883 GCF_000951045.1 Mandrillus leucophaeus | reverse complement strand
TTGAGACAGACTAATTTTTGTATTTCTAGTAGAGACGGGGTTTCACTATGTTGGCCAGGATGGTGTCGATCTCTTGACCTTGTGATCCACCTGCCTCGGCCTCCCAAACTGCTGGGGTTACAGGCCTGAGCCACTGCGCCCGACCAGCAAACGCTCTTTCAAGGCAAATTCAAGGCAGCTTATTCCAGGCAGTTTGCTTCTCCTGTGTCCTTTTCATACAGAAATTCTTCCCAGCTTCCCCTTAATCATTTAGAGTGAGGGGCAGTACTAACACCCACCTCAGAGGATTGTCGTGAGGATTAAATGAATGATCAGGTGTAAGGGTCTGAGAACTCGTGCTCAGCATTGGAGAACCATACCACTGGCATCGGGTGAGGCGTGTGATTGTTGCTGTCTATTATTCCTGTGTGAGGGGCAGGAAGGATGTGCCTTCGTGGGCATCAATGGCAGCTGCCTGGGGAAAATTGCTGCAGGTTGTGCCCAGACTTTGTGATGAGCAAGGAGGAACCAGACAGGCCTGCAAGTGGGTGGGGCAGGTTTGAAGGAGCCAACGGTGAAGGAGGGGGCACAGCCCCTTCATGGCCCCTGGCATCGTCAGGGTGGGAAGGGCCCAGAGCTCATTGACTCAGTGGTTTTTCACGATTATAAGCTGGGAAAAAAAGATTCCAAAGTTTTCTTTGGTTCCAGCATAGTGAATATCAGTCTGGTTAAAGCCTCCTGTTTCACCGAACACTGAATCCGAAGGAGGTAGATGACCTGTTCAAGTTCGCCTGGTGAGTTAAGTAGAGGAAGGAGCATCCAGATTCCGAGGCTGAGGCACGGCATCATTCCTATCTCTCCTTTGCTAAAATCATGGTATGGCCTCTCCTTTCCCACTGAGTCAACTAACAATACACGAGTATGCCAGTGAGGGCCTCCACAGTCTCTTTCCCACAGAACAAGCCCGTGCGGGTCACTTGCAGTCTCACACTCTGGGCTTTCCCATGTTCCTGCCTTTGTCTGCATAACTTGCCCTCTCTTGACCTCTCCAACTCCCCCCCCTTTTTTTTTTTTTTTTTTTTTTTTTGAGACGGAGTCTTGCTCTGTGGCCCAGGCTGGAGCTCAGTGGTGCAATCTTGGCTCACTGCAA
>NW_012109031.1:166878-186864 GCF_000951045.1 Mandrillus leucophaeus | reverse complement strand
AAAGTGTTGGGATTACCCCTGGCCCAGCATTTTTATTCAAATCCTTCATTAACACCCATGCCCCAAATATCCACATGTATTGGGCAATGAGTATCAGGAACTTTTGCATAGATCACTCCATTTGACCTTCACGAGAACCCTGTGAGGAGGGCACTATTATCCCCCCAACTTTATACATGAATAACAGACTCAGCTTAGGTAGTGTCTGTTTCCCCACACCACCATAGCCTTGTGTAGGTTTTGCAGAGATCTACCTCCAGGCTGACAGTAATCCATTAGCCACAAGTCTCTGCTTTTGTTCATTGCACTGCCCACAAGAGCACTGACAGGTACTATCTATCATCCAATCGTGGTAATTCTGTGACTGCTGAGGGAAAGAGGAATCATGGCTGATGTGTGTGTGTTTGTATGTGTGTGTGTGGTACCAACACCACTGCTCATTATTATGAATTAGTCAATTTTCCTTACTGAATACCCACAATCATTTCATTTATCACCAATATTCTTATGGATCCCAAATCTGGAATTTTCATTATTGACTTTCCCTGAAAGGCAAGAATATCCCTTAACTCCATTCTTACTTGCCTTTCTTCTCTTAGTCTTTTTACACACAGGTGATGAGATTCATGTTTCAGGGGTGCATCTTCTGGTATTGTGGCCAACTGACCCTGAGCTGGCACTTAGCTGTCCAAGTGAACTTTGGGCACACCACCCTAATACTGAACCAGGCATGTGGGTAACAGTGTGGTGTTCATATAGTAAGGCAAAGGTGACATGTGAAAGGACTCTTATGCTTGATTCTTGCTGTGGAGCTTGCATGGAGCTTCATGATGCATAGCCTTCTGGTGTTTAAGGAAGTTAAAGGTGTGTTGCTATTTAAAAGCACAGGGAGTCTTGGTTTAGATGCTAGTTTCAGTGAAGCCAAGGATACTTGATCAACCTTCTTGGTTTGCTATTCTGTCAAATTTGGGCAACAGTGAAATTCTCTGGGTTGCTATCTAAAGGAAAAGAGGAAGAACTCATAATATTATGAAGTTGAGGGATAAAATACATTTGTTCAAACCGAGTAAAATAAGAGCAAGCAATATTGCCTTCCCTTAGGGAGGCTTTCATTTAGAGATGAGGGGGATGAGGGAGGGGGATGAGGGAGGGGGATGAGGGACGGAGGGGCCCACCAGGGAACAGATGTGTGCCTTACAGGCTCTTCTCCCCATGAGGTGAGATGGAGCCCTGGAGCCCTGTTGCTGACAGGGCCCTCTGTTCATAGGCTGTGGACATCAGAGCCTTCTCACATACTGTTTCCTCTGTCTGGAATGTTTCTCCCACCTTCATTTCTTTTTCTGGCCAATTTATATTCAGCCTTCTGTTTCCAGTCTTAAGGTCATGTCTTCAGAGAGGAGCCCTCCTTCCTGCCAGCCATAAATTCATTCATAAACTTTTCCCTTTCCAACGTTGCGCCATTTAAAGCTGTATCTTTAATTCTGTGGCTATTTATTTTATATCTGTCTTCCTCAATGACCTGTTCCATTTATGAGGGCAGGACCTCCCCAGTGCATCCCTAGCTCCTGAGTGATGCCAGGTACACCATCACATAATGGTAGCTCCATAAATATTTGTGGAATGAACGAATAGCTTCAGTATCTTCTTTTGTAAAACAGTGGGGTTGCAACTGGTGACCTGGGCATTTTCCAGGTCTGAAATGCTTTGGAGTCTGAGTCCTATTGTGAGCCCTAAGTCCCAGGGGCTGTTGGTGTGGAAGGCGGGTTGAGGAATAGCAGCAGAAGGGCGCTGGAGTCCTGCCGTGCCTCGCCAGTAGGTGGTGCAGGTGAGCTGGCTCCATGGTCAGGGCTAGGGTTGGGCCAACCCTGGTGGGTGTGGAGTTGGAGCGCCCTTAGCTGAGCCATTGCCCAGACCTGCCTGGTGAAGAGGCGGGGCACCGAGCAGGTACAGGCACAGAAAGGACGGGAGAATGGCTGGAGATGCAAACCTGCTGGGACAGTTGCTTGCTACACGGGTGGGTCAGGGGGTTGGCATCCTGGTACTTCTGGCCACAAAACTGCTCTTGGCACATCAGGGGCCAGAGTAGTGAGGCTGTCTGTCCCAAGAGTTGGAGGTCAGAGGAACTAAGCCTCCCCTGCCTGCAGGCTGGGGCCCCAGCACTGCCTTGGGACAAGTCTCCTACCTGTCTAGGCTCCTGCTAGCACTATCCTCATGTATATTCGTGCCCACATTTTACCTCTTTCCCAAAGCTTCCTTCCCAACCCCCTACAGCTCAGCAGAGAAAGTTGAGGCCATCTGTCAGGATCTCGCTCCACTTCCTGCAACCTTGCAAATGTTCTTGCAACCACATTCCCAAAGCTTCCTTGTCATCAGCTTCAGAAGGTCAATTTTTCACTCCGTCCCTCGATCCCATCCTGTTCATGTTCCTTGAGCTCTCTTTTTAAACTCATCACCTTTACCTCCTAAATTTATATTTACAGTGGAAACTTTTTTTTTTTTTTTTGAGACAGAGTCTCGCTCTGTCACCCAGGCTGGAGTGCAGTGGTGCAATCTTAGCTCACTGCAACCTCTGTCTCTCAGGTTCAAGCGATTCTCCTGCCTCAGTCTCCCGAATAGCTGGGATTACAGGTGTCCATCAACCACACCTGGCTAATTTTTGTATTTTTAGTAGAGATAGGGTTTCACGTGGTTGACCAGGCTGGTCTCGAACTCCTGACCTCAGGTGATCTGCCCACCTCGGCCTCCCAAAGTGCTAAAATTATAGGTGTGAGCCACTGCACCTGACCACGTTTTTCTTTAATACAGGTTCAAATTCTGCCATGTATTTATCTCTCCACGTTTGTGTGTCATAGAACATCTAATACATGCCCAAAGCCAAACTCCTGATCTTGCCTCAAGAGCTCTCCTACTACAGTCTTCCTCAGCTCAGTAAGCGACACTTCCACTCTCAGGACAAATCAGTAAATGGCAATTCCACTGTCAGGCCTGGTACTGCGGCCAACTGACCCTGAGCCCACCCTTAGCTCTCCAGGTGAACTTTGGGTACACCACCCTAATACTGAACCACGCATGTGGGTAACAGTGTGGTGTTCATATAGTAAGCCAAGGGTGACACATGGAAGGACTCTTATACTTGATTCAAGCTGTGGAGCCTGCATGCAGCTTCATGATCCATAGCCAAATGACAAAGAACCACTGACTCCTTCCTTTCTCCCATTCCCCTCATCTGGCTGGCTCTGCCTTAAAAATATATTATTTCAGCCACTTCTCACACCCTCCCTTGCTGCTACTCTGGTTCAAGTCAGCATCATCTTTTACATGAAGTGCTGCAATAGCCTCTTAATTGGTCCCTCTGATTCTGACGTCCTTCAGCCCTTCAGTCTATTCTCAACACAGAAGCCAGGGAGATCTGGTTAAAATCCATATCAGATCCTGTCTCTCCTCTGCTCAAGACCCTCTAATGGCTCCCCATGTCACTCACAATAAGAGTCAAGGTTGTTACTATGACCTGAAAGGTCCTACACGATCCAGCTTCTCATTTTGCCTCTGACCACACCTTCTACTCTTTCTTCCCTCTCTCATTGCTCGAGCCTCACTGGCTTCTTTGGTGTTCCTTGACCATTCCAGGCAGGCTTCTGCCTCAGGGTCTTCGATTTGCTGTTCCCTCTGCCTGCGGTGCTTTTCCCTCAGACACTCACATAGCCCTCTCTCTCATATTCTTCAGGCTCTTACTCAAATGCCACTTTCTCAATGAGACTTTCCCTGGTCACCCCACCCACAAATGCAACACCCCTTCCTTCCAGCACTGTCTCCTTTCTTTGCTTTATTGCACCCTCTTTCATACAATGTATTTACTCATTTATCTTGTTTATCTCCCCCAACTAGAATGTCAGCTCCGTGGAGAGTAGGGATTTTCAGCTGTTTTGTTTTCTGCTGAACATAGACATCTCAAAAAAATGTTCTTGTACAGAGTAAGAATCCAAAAAATATTTGTAGAATGAATTTATTTAATGCATCTTCACATACTATCTTCTCTCTCTTCATACTCACAGTTTATAAAGATACTCAAGATTCTTTCATCCTGAAACAATTTGGACAAAACAACAAAAATAAATCTGTTTTAACTCCACTGCTCTCTTTAGTTACTTTGTAATCTCTTTTTTATTCTTTTCACTCACATCTCTAGAAAGATTATTCTCTTTCTCACTATTTACTCTGCACTACAGTTCTGCCCTTACCCCCACTTGGCGCTGCTCCACTGGAATTGCTCTTACTTGGTTTCCTAAGGACACTGTAAAAGCCAAGTCCAAGGGGACAGTTGTCACTCACTCCTCTTCTTACAGTCTTTACTGTATCTGACACACCTCATTATTTTTTACATATTTTTGAAACCTTTCATTTTCTGTGGTTCTGGTGTCAATACACCTTTCAGATTTCTTTCTTCTTGTCTTTCATTGTTTTCCTTAAGGGCTCCTTTCCCTCCCCCATCATAAGGATTCTCTCCATCTGCTTTCTGTGCTTTCCCTGAGTGATGGCACCAGGTATTTAGTCGTCATGTCTTCTTAGGCTTCTCCTGGTTGTGATGGCTTCTGGGACATCCTTTGTTGTGGATGACTTTGACAATGTTGAGGATTACTGGTCAGGCATTTTGTAAAATGTCCCTCAATTGGGATTTGTCTAATCTTTCTCATGATGAGAATGGGGTTATGGACTTTCGGGAGAAAGAGTGCAGAGATAGCAATGAGCACATCTAGAAGCCAGATCTTGGTTTCTAATACCATTCTCTAAGAAATAAACCAAAGCTTCTTGGAGAAATGGCTGACTCTAGGATTGGGAAGAAATATACAATATAAGTTTGGAACCTCTTATAGTACCAGTAAGTAAGGCACTACTCAAAAATAGTAATAGTAAAATGGTGGGGTATATAAAAAAATACAGGAGCCAACTGAAAGAATTCTTAACGGCCAAAATGAAACAATTTGAACAAGAACATAAATGAATTAGTATTGGATTATAACCTAGAGTATAAAATAAACATCCATGACTCCATACTAATATAAACAAGTAATTGAATAAATAAATAAATGGAAGAGAAGAGAAAAAAGTATTCCAAATAATTTACATAGATCCTTTGCCCCGAAGAAAGTAGAACATAACTCTCCACTCCTTAAGTGTGGATTGCACATGTGACTTCCGTCCAAAGAGTGCCGTGTGCAAAAAGGGGAATAAAAGTAACTTTACAGTGGAGAAACCTGACTAATGCTACATTGCCAGATGATCCAGGTCAACCCAATAGCGATGTCATGTTGATAGTGTGTACCCTTTGATATGTGATGAAAATGTCACCACCTTTAGTCAATGGCACAAATGTTATAAATACTTGCATGCACATTTTTGTGGACCTAAGTTCTCAAATCAGTTGGGTAGATTCTTAGAAGTATGATTACTGGATCATGTGGTAAGACTAGGTTTAGCTTTGTAAAAAACTTCCAAACTATCTCCCCAAAGAGCTATACCATTTTGTATTCACTAGCAACAAATGATAGTTCCTGTTGCTCCGCATCCTTACCCGCATTTGGTATTATCAGCTTTCTGGATCCTGACCATTCTCATAGATGCATAATAATATCTCATTGTTATTTTAATTTGGAATTCCCTAATGACAAATTATATTTAGCATCTTTTCATATGCTTGTTTGCCATCTGCATTTCTTATTTAGTGAGACATCTGCTTAAATATTTTGACTGTTTTGTAATTGAGTTGTTTGTTTTTGTTTTATTGTTGAGTGTTAAGAGATCTTTGCATATTTTGGATATAAGTGCTTTATTAGGTTGTGTTTTACAAATATTTTTCCAAGTCTATGGCTTGTCTCTTCATTCTCTTAACATTACCACTTGCAGAGCAGAAGTTATTAATTTTAATGAAGTCCAATTTATTAATTTTTCTTTCATGACTTGTGCTTTTGGTGTTGTATTTCAGAACTCATTATCATACCCAAGGTTACCTAGATTTCCTCCTATGTTTTCTTCTAGAAGCTGTATAGTTTTACATTTTACATTTATGTCTATGATCTTTTTTTCATTTTTGTGAAGGGTGTAAAGTCTATGTCTAGGTTCAGTTTTTTAAATAGGTCACCCAATGATTTCAGCACAATTTCTTAAAATGACTCATTTTCTTTGTTCCTTTATTAAAGGTAAGTTGACTAGGGCCCAATGGGCTCTCCATTGATATATATGTCTATTCTTTCACCAATACCACACAATATTTATTACTATAGCTTTATAGCAAGTCTTGAAATCAGGTGATGTGAATCTTCCAACTTTGTTTGTGTCCTGCAGTACTGTGTTATTCTAGGTCTTTTGCCTTTTCATATAAATTTTAGAATCATTCTGTTAAGATCTACAAAATAGCTTGCTGGGATTTTGATTGGGATTGCATTAAATCTACAGATTAATTTGGGTGAGTTGACATCTTAACAGTACTGTGTCTTCTAATCTCTGAACACAGAATATATCTCTCCATTTATTTAGATTTTCTTTATTTCATCAAAGTTTTGTAGTTTTCTGCATACAAATCCTGTACATCTTTAGTACGATATTTATTTATTTATTTACTTTTGTTTTTGTAGAGGTGGAGTCTGACTATGTTGCCCAGGCTGGTCTCAAACTCCTCCAGCCTTCACATCCCAAAGTGCTGGGATTACAGGTGTGAGCCACCACACACACCCAGCCTTTAGTTAGATTTATACCTAAGTATTTTATTGTTTTTGGTACTATTATAAATTGTATTATTTGAACTTTCACATTTCAACTGTTCATTACTAGTATATAGGAGAGCAATTGACTTTTGTCTGTGAAACTTGTATCCTGTGGCCTTGCTGTACTTATTAGTTCCAGGTATTGTTTTGGTCAGTTCTTTGGGATTTTCTTCATAGACAATCCTATCATTTGTGAACACAGGCAGTTCTATTTCTTCCTTTCTAATCTGTATGTCTGTGTTTCTGAGGCTGTCATTGGTGGCTCACATTATACTCTTATTGGGCAAGACTGATCTAGACAGTCCCATAGCTGAGATGTGTGATTGGTGATTGGCCATGGCTGTGGAAAGCAAAAGGGTTTCTGTGAGAAAAGTCAGCCTGCTTCATTTATCCCAGCATTCTGAAGGAGTGAATATGCAAGTGTGACCTGTTGGGATTTTGAAACACATTTTGACAGCATTCTGTATGGCACTGGGGAAAACTGTTTTCTTATTTGCAGGGGTTTGTTCTAAGTATAGAAATAAAAACTTTTCTGCAAGGAGAAGTGTGAAAAGGGTCATTTCTGAGAGGTCAGCCCTAGACTGGCAAAACTTCAATGTTTTCATTAAAATGTTGTCCTGGGGCCGGGCATGGTGGCTCTTGCCTGTAATTCCAGCACTTTGGGAGACCAAAGCGGGTGGATTACCTGAGGTCAGGAGTTTGAGACCAGCCTGACCAATATGGTGAAATCCTGTCTCTACTAAAAATACAAAAAAAAAAAAAAAAAAAAAAAAAAAATTTAGTTGGGCCTGGTGGCATGTGCCTATAGTCCTAGCTACTACGGAGGCTGAGACAGGAGAATCTCTTGAATCTGGGAGGCAGAGGTTGCAGTGAGCCAAGTTTGTGCCACTGCACTCCAGCGTGAGTGCAACAGTAAGACAATGTCTAAATAAAATAAAATAAAATAAAATAAAAAATCTTGTCTTGCAGGTAGCTGAGACCCATCAAGGGGCTGACAAGTCAGATATGTTTTTTGTTAATTTGATTGATCATTGCAGTTGTGTTACAAAATCTAGACTTGCAGATTATGGTAAGCTTTCCTTGGCAGAGAAAATCCAAGCCGACAGGAAGGGCTGTGGGGAGGGCATGCTGTTTCCGATTTGAATTTTGTCTCTGACTGCCCGTTATTACTCTCCTCTTTAGTTTTGTTCCTCCACCTGCTTGGTATGTCAAAAATTTCCAGAACTCTGTCCTTTTCTCTTTTTCCTCTACCTTTCCACAGATTGCCTCATCATCATCTTGGTTTTAATTTTCAATATATTGATAATGCTTGATTCTATGGGTCTAGCCAAGATCATTCTCTGAGCTTCAGGCCCATATGTGCAATGGGGCTCTGCAGTGGACATCTCAGCTCTCACATATCCAGCAGTGAATGTGTCTCCTTTCTCCAACAGCCTTTTCCAAGCTGGAAAACTCCATGTCACCTTTCCCCCTTCCTCTTCATCCACATTCAATGTGGGAGGCAGTTACCGGCTCAGCACTTATACTTTGGATGTAGATGGAATTGGGGCCAAATCGAAGCCTTTGTTTCCAGATCTGCAAAATGGGATGTATAAGTTCATAACCTATAAGGCCATTGTGAAGACAATGCAGATTATTATGAGATAATATAGATGAAATGCCTAATAGCAACCAAGAGCATAATAGTCCTCAATATATATAGTATCGATTATTTACAACCAATTAGTTGCCAGCCTTATGATTTTGAGCTCAGAAATGTTTCCTGACTGTAGTCCCTCCCTTTCTTTCCATGCCATGGCCTGAGTTAATGTTCTTATCATTCTCACCCAGTTGCTTCATTAATCACACTATTGCCTTTCATTTTTCATACCACTTACATTGTAATATTTCTGTAAAAACAAAGCAATCAATCAAACACAAAACACATCTGACTTATCAGGCCCTTGTGTTCCTGTTAACCGTGGGATAAAATAGAAACTTCTTGTTTTGACGCACCAGGCCCTTTGCCAGCATCACTGAGACCTCCTTTTCCACATCCACTCTTTTCCCTGTCCCTGTTGTTCTCTCGGACTCAACCAGAACACCTGTTTCCTGAATACACCAGAACTTGTTCTTAGATCAGTGCCTCTGAATGTGCTTCTCTGCCTGATAACCTAATGGTTCCTAAAACCCCAGCACAAACATCACATCTTCTGTTTATTCCTTCTCAGTCCTCCAAGGCAGAGGTCCCTAATGAGAGGCCCTGAAAACTCTTGCTTTTCATGCTGTGCTAAGGTTTTGTCTTACTTCTCTTCATCACTCATGAAGTTGTAAGCTTTGTGGAGGCTGAGATTCTGTCTTATTCTGAGATGCTGTCCCAGCCCCTACATGATCAATAAACACTTTGGGAGGTGGTTATGAACTAATGGTATTATTGGTTTATTTGTTTGTTTCTCCACTGGAACTTAGGCTCCGGAAAGGCCAGGGCCTTTCAGATATATCAAGCATTATCAATATATTGGAAATTAAAACTATGATGATGATGAGATAATCTGTGGAAAGGTAGAGGAAAAAGAGAAAAGGACAGAGTCCTGGAAAATTTTGACATGCCAAGCAGGTGGAGGAAAAAACCTAAAGAGAAGAGTAAAAAGGCGCGGTCAGAGACAAGATTCAAACCAGAAGCAGCATGCTGTCTCCACAGCCCTTCCTGTCGGCTTGGATTTTATACTGCTTAGTATAATCTGCAAGTCTAGATTTTGTAACACATCTCCAATGATCAATCAAATTAACATGCCATTCATCTGTGTCTTCAGGGTCTCGCCCCGTTCTTGAATGTGGTTGTTGCTTAATAGTTTGTGTCAGTAGCTTAACAGCTTAAGAAAATGAGAGATGAATTTCATCATGAATAAAGGAAAGAGGATACCCTCAGATGGAAATGGCTTGGATGATCATTCTGGGGACTGGTGGGGTGGAGGGGCAGTTCAGGCTGAATTAGACCCCAGAAGGAAACTGGGAATCTCTGCTGGGGGCTCCTTGAAGCAGAATTGCCTTTCTCTGTGGAAAATGACTTCCCGGTTGTATCCTCCACCCCTCCTCTCTGCATCTCCCCATTCTTCCTCTACCATAATGGGCTTTTCGTCAAGTTGAAGGTGATGATCTCAGTTAAAATAAGCAATAATAAAGATAGAAACAAACATAAGCTTAGTGTCCTTGGATAGATTGGCTAATCTCTCTGAACCTGAGTTTCTTACTCTGTATATATAAGATGGGTGCTGTTGGAAACTCTGTTTCCACAGTGATGGAGTGACAGTCTTTGAAGTCATGTGAACTGTTTGTTTTGCTTCTCTTAATATTTTGGTATTCTCTTAGAAGTCTAAGTGACTTAAGAAAGGTGACAACTCTCAATGAATGCCAGTGGGAAGCCCAAGATGGCCTTGTTGCTAACGGCATGGGATAGGGTCTGCAAACTCAAGCCTGTCTGACTTCAAAGCCAGGGAACTTTCATCTAGCCTAGGCTATTTATTTACTGCTAATGTCCATAGAGATACAGGGACACTCTATACCTTCTTTTGTGTGGAAATTATTACTAAACCCAGGAAACCCTTGTCAGAAAATAATGAATATGCACAAGGCTACCAGTTCAACACTGCAACTGAGTAAGACAAATACCAGCTAGAGTGGAAGGGAACAGTAAACTTTCAGGTTGCAGAGGCTCCAGTGTCAGACACGAGGTGCAGTGCTGCTGTTCACCAGCAGGGAGCAGGTGAAGTCGGCCCTTGGCCATGTGTGGGATGCAGGCGGCACCTGAAAACTGCATCAGAGACTTTCAGATGGGTTGAGACTATGAAGCAACAACGACTTCCATTCATATAGACAGGGATTTGTAGCTGTGAGCTCCACAGTGGCTGTGTGATGTGGGCTTTATTACTTTCATTTTATGGAGGCTCAGATAGGTTGGATGATCTGTTCAAGGTCAAACCTTGGAGACCCTGGGTCCCCAACCCAGTTCTTTTACTCCACTTCTCGGGCTGTTTCTGGCATATCACACTGGTTTTTTGGTAGATCTGACAATTAAAAAATATTTTTAATAAAGACATTTCCACATACTTGCTTCTACCTCCTATTTAACTGTGATCCACCAAAGGATTTTCCATGCCCATGTAACAAGGAACTCATCACCTCCAAATGCTTTCTTTAGCAACAGAGGGAACAGCTTTGAAGGGAACTGTCGAGTGCTGCTTTTCATAGGTCTGGCCACAGAATTCAGGGAAGTCTTTTGTTTGTTCATTTATCAAATTTATGTTAGTTATTTGCTAAGTAGTCACAAAGTCCATGTATTTAGTCTGCTCATTTTGCCATAACAAAATACCATAGACAGGTTGCTCTAACAGCAGATATCTATTTTCTTACAGTTCTGGAGGATGGACAGTCCGAGATTGGGGGCCAGCATGATTGGGTTCTGGTGAGGGCTCTCTTTCTGGTTTGCAGATGGTTGCCTTCTCACTGTGTTGAGAGAAAGAGAGAGAGAGAGAGAGAGAGAGAGACAGAGAGAGAGAGAGAGCAGGCAAGATCAAGTTCTGGTGTTTCTTCTTATCAGAGCAGTAATCCCATCAGACCAGGGTACCATCCTCATGACCTCATCTAACCCTAATTACCTCCCAAAGCCCTCATCTCCAAATATAATCAAAGTGGTGGCTAGGGTGTCAACATATGAATCTTGAAAGGGACACAATTCAGTCCACTGCAGTGTATATGCCAATTAGCATAGGGTTATTAATATATCCACATTCCCTCTATTGTAGAAATTTTAACTTTTTCCCCATATTAGTTTGGACATCTTCCTCTGTTCTGTTGGTTGGAAGCTGAATTAGTCAAGATAGGCCTTGCTAGCTGCCATTGTCCTCTGTCAACCTAAATAACAGCTGCAGAGAGGCTTTCTAAAAGAAAATAATATTTATTTGGGAATAGGGCATTGCAATGAAAATATGTGTGCCACAGTAAACTATGTGCGTATTCAGGGAAGTAAAGGAAGACAAAGGTTTTCAAAGAAAAAATGAGGATGATTACATAATTATTGTGAGATAGTTATCCTTGGCTTCAAGGATTAATAATAAGGCTGATGCCAGTCCAAGGCTGGGCAAGTGTCCTCAACAGAAGTATTTTTTGCATAAGGTTGCAATGTCCTTTGTACAAGTCATGGTTTTTGCAGTCTTTCATGATTGTTTTTGTTATCAGGCATTTATGCATGAGAACCTTCTCTTTAGGGGCTTCCCTTACTCTGTTTGTTAGGGAGTTTTTTATTTTTATTTTTATCAAGATCTTTCTCCAAAAGCGTCACTAATTAATCATCCTGTAGTTAGCTTTTGATGTCCATTGGTGCCAAAAAAGGCCTGTCCTGGATTATTGATATCATCCCATATTGGAAGGAGTGAATGGTGGCTAGAAGTCAGTGTCAAAACTTTTTACGCCACATTTGAGCAACAAGGGAGTTCTGAAGGGAGTGGCCCTCAGGCTGAGTCTACCTGGAGTCCATTATTAAGTTCAATTTCATCTGTTTTGTAGTCTTTTGCTATCATCTCAAAGTGCTGGAACAGTATTATTCTGTTAATAGTTGTACTTCTACAAAAATTGAACAAGTAGCAGCCACAAAGTTTAAAAAGGGAAAATTCCCAAATAAAATAAATGTTAATATGACAATCTCAGTTTGCATAATGGTTTTGAGCCAGGATCCTAGGCTTACATATAATCAACTGAAAGAATAAATCAAATGATAATTATCCTGCCAAGTGTAAAAGGTAGCATTAAGAGGGGTTAGAGTCTCATTAAGATACAGAGTCTTGTTCAGATGTCCTCAGAAAAGCTATCTACAGAGTGAAAACATCAACTTCTCGTACTGGCTTGCAGTTTGAATGTCTCTAGTTATGACATCGGGTGGTTTTGTGAACTTTTTGGGTGGACTATACGTCAGGCATAAGACTTGTTTCTTAAAATTCATTTAGTTTCTGCTGATAGGGCTTTAGAAACAGAAAAGTTATCATTCTTAGTAATTCCATGGAGGAAAGTTGGATTGGAGAAATCTAGAAGAATTCAGGATCTAGTCTAGTCTGTAGATGGATAATAAGAACACAGAAAGAACATACAAAACTACAGTGTAATAACAGGTATATTATAGCTTTTCTTTAGAAATATAAATTTTTCTCTATACACTAACCACATAGGAAATCCCTTATTAAAAAAATCTCTTGAAGTTAGGAAGTCAAATCCAGGCAGACTTGAGATATTATCTATAGTCTTGGCCAGGTGCACTAGCTCACGCCTGTAATCCCAGTACTTTGGGAGGCTGAGGTGGGCGGTTTACTTGAGGTCAGGAGTTCAAGACCAGCCTGGCCAATATAGTGAAACCCCGTCTCTACTAAAAACACAAAAATTAGCCGGGGATGGTGGCGTGAGTGTGGTGGCGCGCATGCCTGTAGTCCCAGCTACTCGGGAGGCTGAGGTAGAAGAATTGCTTGAGCCTGGGAGGTGGAGGTTGTGGTGAGCTGAGATCACACCACTGCACTCTAGCCTGGGCAACAGAGCTAGACTTAAGTTTCTTGGGCCTGCTAGGAAGTGACAATTTTTACTCATTCACTGTAAGGCTGTAAACCTTTGAAGCCAGGCATTTCATGCACATTCCCAAATATGATATTTTAGTCAAAGCCTTGGTAATATAACCAATGTTTCCAATTGTATCCTGTTATAAATAGAGAACAGATTCTTATTGAACTTATGTAAATAACCATATTGCTAAAAACATAGTAAGAATAGTTTCTAAATTTTGGAGGAATGAAGTAGGGAGAAAAAGCAAATATTTCCACCTTTGTTCACAAAGTATACTTTACCAAATTGTTGTAACATATGGATAGCTCAAAAGGAAAATTTTCTGAAATTTGTAAAACAAAACATGTAAGTAAGGAACATTTCAAATAAAAGTCATCAAAACATTATCTTCATCAGTTATTCAATCTTATGCAATTAATTTTGTTGTGCTTCATCTTATTCAGTTTCATGAACCCATCAGTTTCTTCATTTGAGTTTTGAAGACATTTTATTTAGTTCATTGATCTCAAAGTTATCAGAAATCTGTGTTCAAGACTACTTGTTAGAGTCTTTTCCATGAAATACAATTTTAAAATGTAATCAATTGAAAATGCTTTTAGAGAAAAACCAAAGAAATAGCTGTGGATGACAAAAACTTGAAATAGCCATGGTTAAAAATCTGACAGAAGTTCAAAATTAAAAAATAAATTTAGTTATTTCTATCCCATACAGCATTTTAAGAGAGAACAACCAGAATTATGGCTGACAATGTCAGTCACATTGGGACCATCAGACTGTTATAAATTTACATTTCCAAAAGAGATCTAGATTGTTAGTTACCATGAAGCTGTTATAATTTGTAAAGCTATTCATCTGAAAGCTTCTAAAGAGCACTTTAAAAATCTTGGCTGGAATGTCATAAGCAGAAAGTTTTCTCTCAACTCCAGCAGAAAAATTAGCAGATTCCAAGTAGGCAGAAAACAAAACAAAACAAAACAAAACACCTAGAGACACAGAGAATTTAGAAGTCTGTACATGTTAACTTTATAGCTGCAGGGTTTAATTGTTTTTTAAAAGAAATTTTGAATAATGGCCATTTTTACTCTGAGTCAGTAATATGTAGCCAGCCGGAGTCCCAGAAAACCTGGCATATCTTCATGTTTGAAAATCCCACTCCATTTCTCCTTAATTTCCAGAGAGCAAAGAAAATCCCATAAGTAGCATCAAAGAACATCAGGAGTTTAGATCAGTGTTTTAGTGGTGGTGACTGCTCTAGTGGTGTTTAGTTAATAATTCTGTATCCAACATTTAGAATGTTTATTTTTGCTCTTAGAAGATTTTTAGAAACAAGCAAGGGAAAAAAAAGCCAAATCACTTACAGATGCACATAACCAAATTAAGATAAGAATGTTCACAAAAATTTTAAACCAGACATGCAGATCAAACAAAATATTAAATTAGGTGTGCAGAAAAAAGTAAATTCACCAGCAAAGACATGCCTCAGAGACAGAAGATAAATTCTGTAGAAACCAGAGTACTCAAACCAGAAGGACAGCGGTCTTTATACCAGAAAGGATTTGCTAGAAAAGACAAAGGGTCTTTTATCATCCCAGGAGGGATGTGAGGTTCTCGATGAAAGGTGGCCTTATATCCAAAACACATCTTGAATTAAAAAAGAAAAAAAAAAGCTTCTACCAAAAAGAGGAGGATTGGCCTGAAGTCAAACCCAATAGAAAATTGAAGTAGTGTCTTAGGTTTTGTTCCCTTGAACCACAGGTTTGTGTGTAAATGATTTTATTAAGAAAGTGCTGGCCAGGTGCGGTGGCTCACGCCTGTAATCCTAGCACTTTGGGAGGACAAGGTGGGCGGATAACCTGAGGTCAGGAGTTCGACACTGGCCTGGCCAACATGGTGAATCCCCATCTGTACTGAAAATACAAAAATTAGCCGGGCATGGTGGCAGGCGCCTGTAATCCCAGCTACTCAGGAGGCTGAGTCAGGAGAATTGCTTGAATCTGGGAGGCAGAAGTTGCAGTGAGCTGAGATCGCGCCACTGCACTCCAGGAAAGTGAGTGCCAGACTTTTCCTTGGACCCACAAACCAGGCCCACCCCAGCACAACCCAGTACCAAACAAGCCCCAGACTATAGGATGGTAATTGAGGACTGAATCTCGAAGGCTGGCCCAGTGCTAGACAAGACATTGCACATTCAGGCTCCAGGCCTGACAAGGAAATGCAGGCTTTGGGCTTGCCCCAGTGCCACGCTGACCCCAGTAGCCCTAGGCTCCATATCAGCCCCAGTGCCAGGTAGGCCTCAGCATCCCTGGGCTTTGACCCCCACCCCAGCACCAAGTCAGCCCTCCCAGAATCAAGCTCCAGGCCTGCCCCAGGGCAAGGCCAGCCCTGCAGCCCTAGTCATCAGTCTGGCATATGCAGACCTAGCCTCCAGACTGGCCATAACAGACAGGATCCAGGCTCACCCAGCACTCAGCTGTGACCCCAGGCTTTAGGCCCACCCCAGCACCAGGTTGGCATTCCTTGCCTCAAACACTAGGTGGTCACCCATGGACGCAGGCTCCAGATATGCCCGATGATAGGCCAGTCCTCATGGCTTCACCCTCCAGGACAGCTCCCATGGCCCTACGCTCCAGCAGAACCAATGTCTAGGCTTGTTCCAGAAGAACCATGGCACAGGTCTGTCTCATTAGACCCCAGTGGTGGACTGACCTCAACACACCCAAGCTTCAGGACTTCCCCTGTGTACCTAGGTCCCAGGTTGACCCTTAAGGCCCCAAGCTCCAGGCCAGTTCCTGTGGCTCTAAGCACCAAGACATTACCCACAATCCTAGGCTCCACATCTGCCTCCACAGACCCAGGCTGTATGCTGGCCCTAGCACCAGGCTGGCCCCAGACTCCAGGCTGGTCCTTGTGGTTCCAGCCTCCAAAGGACTCAAAATCCAGGTCTGCTCTAGCAGACCCATGGTTCAGGCCCACTTAGTAGATCCTGGTGTCAGGCTGGATTCCATGAACTGAGGCTCCAAGAACACTCCTGCAGACCCAAGCTCCAGGCCAGCCCCTGTGGACCCAGGACCAAGACCTGCCCTCAGGGACTCAGGCTACAGCCCTATCCCAGTGGACCCATGCACCAGGCCCATCTCAGATTTGGCCAGCCCTTGGAGACTTAGATTCAAGGCCCATTCCAGTGCCAGGTCAGTCTCTGTGGACTGAGGTCTCAGGCTGGCCCCCACAGATTCAGGCTCCAGGCCCATCACCAAAGACCGAATCAACAAGTCTACTCTAGAGGATCCAAGTTACAGGCCCAACTCCATGAACCCAGACACCAGGTCACCTGTTCAAGGATTCCAGCAGCAAGCCTGCCTTTAGACTATACCAGATGACCTGCCCAGAATCTATGGATAGACTAACTGGTGAAGGGATTTCCCAGGTAAAACCAATCTTCAAAGACTTGAATAAGTCTCTACTTTTTCAAATGCACAGACATCAACATAAGACAAGATATATGAAAAACCAAGGAGACATAACACCACCAAAAAAGCATAGTTATTACCCACCAGTTGACCTCAAAGAAATGAAGATATACAAACAGCCTGACAAATACATCAAAATAATTATTTTAAGGAAGCTCAGGAAACTTCAAGAAAATAGAGAGAAAGGTAAAAAGAAAGGTAGAGGTAAAAAGAAAAACAACAAATGGAAATTCTGGAGCTGAAGAAAGATGATGAATTAAATGGAAAATGAAATAGAGAGCATCAGCAGCATAATTAATCAAGCAGAAGAAAGAATCCGTGAACTCAAAGACAGGTTATTTTAAAATATTTACTCAGAAGAGAAAAGAGAAAAAAGATTGAAAAGGAATGAAGAAAGCTTACGGAATTGATGAGGCAGTATCCAAAGAGAAAATATTTGAGATGTAAGAGTTCGTGAAGGAGAGAGAAAGGTAAAGTGCATAGAAAGCTTATTTAAACAAATAGCAAAAACTTTACAAATTTGGACGGAGATATAAATATCCAAGTACACGAAAGTCAAATGTCTCCAGTCAGATTCAATCCAAACAAGACTAACTAAGACATATTGTAATCAAACTGTCAAAAATCAAGGACAAAGAGAGAATCCTGAAAGCAGCAAAAGAATAGAAGAAAATAACATAAAAGGACCTCCAATAAGGATAACAGTGGATTTCTCTGCAGAGATCCTACAGGCCTGGAGAGAGTGGGAAAATATATTCAAAGTGCTGAAGGAAAAACAAAATAAAACAAAACAATCAATGTAGAATACTGTACCCAGCAAATCTGCCCTTCAGAAATGAAGGATAGTAGAGACTTTGTCAGACAAACAAAAGCCAAGGGAGTTAATCACCACCAGACCTATATTACAAGAAATGCTACAGGGAATTCTTTAAGATGAAAGAAAAGGACACTGGTTAGTAACATAAAAACATAGAAAATATAAAACTCACGAGGTAAAAGTATTATATAGTCAAATTTAAAATGCTTTAATACTGTAATGGTGATGTGTAAATTCCTTATCTCTTTAGTATGAAAGTTAAAAGACTAAGCTATTAAAAACAATAATAGCTACAATAATTTGTTAAGGGATATATAATAAAAAAGATAGTAAATTGTGACATCAAAAATTTAAAATGAAAAATATTAAAATGTATGGGGGAGGGGTGAAGTAAAAGCATAGAGTTATTTTTATGTGATCATAGTTAAGTTGTTATCTATTTAAAATAACCAGTTACAACTATACGATGTTTTTGTAAGCCTCCTGGTAACCCACAAAACAAAAACCTATAGTAGATAAACAAAAGATGAAAGTAAGAAATCAATGCATACCTCTAGAGAAAATCACTTAATTACAACGGAAGACAGCAGGAGAGGAAAAAAACAACAAAGGATTTACAATAAAACCAGAAAACAATTTAAAAATGACAGTAGTCTTTACCTATCAACACTTCCTTGAATGTAAATGGGTTAAATTCTCAATCAAAAGACATATAATGACCAAATGGATTAAAAAATCAAGACCCAACTATTGCTGCCTATAAGAGACTCATTTCACCTGTAAGAACACATATAGACTGAAAGTGAAGAGATAACAAAAAATATTCCGTGCAAATGAAACCCAAAAGACAGCAGTAGTACTTATAGTTACATCAGATAAAATAGGCTCTAAGTAAAAAACTGTAAAGCAAGGCAAGGATGTCATTGTAAAATGACAAAGGAGTCAATGAAACAAGAGAATATAACAATTGTAAATGTTTATGCACCCAACATTGGAACATCTAAATATGTAAGGCAAATACAAATACACCTGAAAGGAAAGATAGATTATAATACAATAATAGCAGGTGACTTCAGTATCCCACAATAAGAAAACATTGTACTTAAACTACATTCTAGACCAAATGAACCTAACAGACATATGCAGAACATTCCACCAAATGGTAAGGAATGCACATTCTTCTTAAGGACACACAGAACATTCTACAGGATAGATCATATGTTAGCCAACAAGTCTTAACAAATAACAAGATTAAAATCATATCAACTATCTTTTCTGACCTTAATGGTATGAAACAAGAAATCAATAACAAGAGCAATTTTGCAAAATTTACAAATACATGGAAATTATACAACACACTGCTGAACAATCAATGGGTCAATGAAAAACTTAAAAGGGAAATTACAAAATATCTTGACACAAACAAAAATGGACACACAACATACCCAGACGTAAAGGGAATAGCACAAGTTCTCTGAGTGAAGTTTACAGCAGTAAATGCCTACATCAAAAAGGAATAAAGGTCCTGAATAAACAACTTAAAATAACATCTCAAGGAGCTAGAAAAACAAGAATAAAATAAGCCCAAAGTTAGTAGAAGAATGGAAATAATAAAGATAATAGCAGAAATAAATGCAGTAGAGGAAAAAAAACAGCAGAAAAGATCAACAAACCTTGAGTTGGTTTTTTGAAAAGATAAAATCAACAAACCTTTAGCTGGATTACTTAGGAAAAAAAGAGAACACTCAAATAAATAGAATCAGAAATGAAAGAGGAGACATTACAACTGATACAAGAGAAATACAAAGGATCATAAGAGACTATGAATAATTATTATATACCAATAATTTGGACAGCCCAGAAGAAATGAACAAATTCCTAGAAATATTCAAACTATCAAACTGAATCACAAAGAAATATGAAATCTGAACAGATTAACAACTAGTAGGGAGATTAAATTAGTAATAAAAAGTCTTCCATCAAAGAAAATCCCAGGATCCAATGGCTTAACTGCTAAATTCTACTAAACATTTAAAGAACTAATATCAATCCTTTCCAAGCTCTTCCAAAAATGAAAGACAAGGGAATACTTTCGAACTCATTTTACGAGGCTAGAATTGCCCTGATACCAAAGCCAGACAGAACACTACAAGGAAAGAAAATTAGAAGTCAATGTCCCTGATGAATGCAGGTGTAAAAATCTTTAACAAAGTTATTAGTACACTGAGTTAAAAAGGGCTGAGCTCGGTGGCGCACGCCTGTAATCCCAGCAGTTGGAAGGCTGGGGCGGGTGGATTGCCTGAGGTCAGGAGTTCATGACCAGTCTGGCCAACATGGTGAAACTCTGTCTCTACTAAAAAAAAAA
>NW_012109031.1:164458-166675 GCF_000951045.1 Mandrillus leucophaeus | reverse complement strand
AAAAAAAAAAAAAAAAAAAAAAGCACATTAAAAAATACATTCACTATGATGAAGTGGGACTTGTTTTGTGAATGAAAGGATGGTTTTAAAAATGCAAATCTATAAATGTGATGTACCACATGAACAGAATGAAGGACAAAAACCATACGAATCATCCCCAAGAGATGTAGAAAAAACATCTGAGGGATTTCAACACCTGTTCTGATAAAAACTCTCAGAAGATCAGATATAGAAGGAACGTATCTCAGCACAATAAAGGTTGTTGACGACAAACCCTCAGCTAACATTATACTTTATGGCGAAAAGTTAAAAGCTTTTCCTCTGACAAGGATGCTCACTTTTGCCACTTCTATTCAATGTAGTACTGGAAGTCTTGGCCAGTGCAATTACACAAGAGAAAGAAATAAAAGGCATCAGAATTGAAAAGACATATAGATCAAGGAAAGAGAATAAATCCACACACTTAACAATCAGTTTTTGACAAATATGCTGAGAACATGCAATAGAAAAAGGACAGTCTCTTCTATAATTGTTGGCACAGCTGGATATCCACATGTAGAAGAAGGAAATTAGACCCTTATCTTACATCATATGTAAAAATCAACTCAAAATTGATGAAAACTTAAATGTAAGGCCTGAAACTGTACAATTACTGGAAGAAAACAGAAGAAAAACTCCATGACTCTGGTCTAGGCAATGATTTTTTGGATATTGAACCCCAAAGCACAGGCAACAAAAGCAAAATAGACAAATGGGCTTCTATCTAACCAAAAAGCTTCTGTACAGCCAAGGCAACAATCAACAGAGTGAAGAGACAACTTAAGGAATGGAGAAAATATTTTCAAACCATACATCTGATAGGTGGTTAATATCAAAAATGTATAAGGAATTCAAACAACTCAATAGTAAGAAAAAAAACCCAATTAAAAAATGGGCAAAGGATTTGAATAGACATTTCTCAAAAGAAGACATACAAATGACCAACAGGTATACAAAAGTGCTCAAAATCATTCATTAATTTTTGGAGAAATGCAAATTTAAGTTACAATGACATATCACCTCTGCCTCATTTCATTTGTGCTGTTATAACAAAATATATATATCAATGATGTGGTTATTGCTTCAACTATCAAATATAATTTTAAAAAACTCAGGAGGAAAAGGATACTGTCCTATAGTTTTAGACTTCACATTGTTCTTCCTTTATTCCTGATGTTCCATGTTGGTTTCTTTCATTTCTTTTTTGTTTGAAAAACTTCCATTAGTCACACTTTTAGGATGGGTATGCTGGCACCACATTTTCTTATTTTTCTTTCATATGAAACTATCTTTGTTTTACCTTCATCTCTGAAGGACATTTTCACTGGATACAGAATTCTGGGTTGACAGTTCTTCTCATTTAGCACTTGAAAGATGTGGTGACATTTTTTCCTGGCCTTCTTGGTTTCTGACAAGAAATCTGTTGTCATTCAAATAATAGTTTCCCTACAGATGATACGTCAGTTTTCTCTGCTTTCAAGATTTGCTTTCAAAATTTTCATTTTTTAAAAAAAAATTATACTTTAAGTTCTAGGGTACATGTGCACAATGTGCAGATTTGTTACATATGTATACATGTGCCATGTTGGTGTGCTGCACCCATCAACTCATCAGCACCCATCAACTCGTCATTTACATCAGTTATAACTCCCAATGCCATCCCTCCCCACTACCCCCTCCCCACAATAGGCCCCGGTGTGTGATGTTCCCCTTCCCATGTCCAAGTGATCTCGTTGTTCAATTCCCACCTATGAGTTAGAACATGCGGTGTTTGGTTTTCTGTTCTTGTGATAGTTTGCTGAGAATGATGGTTTCCAGCTGCATCCATGTCCCTACAAAGGACACAAACTCATCCTTTTTTATGGCTGCATAGTATTCCATGATATATATGTGCCACATTTTCTTAATCCAGTCTGTCACTGATGGACATTTGGGTTGATTCCAAGTTTTTGCTATTGTGAATAGCGCCGCAATAAACATACGTGTGCATGTGTCTTTATAGCAGCATGATTTATAATCCTTTGGATATATCCCCAGTAGTGGGATGGCTGGGTCAAATGGTATTTCTAGTTCTAGATCCTTAAGGAATCGCCACACTGTTTTCCACAATGGTTGAACTAGTTTACAGTCCCACTAACAGTGTAAAAGTGTTCCTATTTCTCCACATCCTCTCCAGCA
>NW_012109031.1:163558-164408 GCF_000951045.1 Mandrillus leucophaeus | reverse complement strand
TACGTTCCATCAATACCGAATTTATTGAGCGTTTTTAGCACGAAGGGCTGTTGAATTTTGTCAAAAGCCTTTTCTGCATCTATAGAGATAATCATGTGGTTTTTGTCTTTGGTTCTGTTTATATGCTGGATTACGTTTATTGATTTGTGTATGGTGTACCAGCCTTGCATCCCAGGGATGAAACCGACTTGATCATGGTGGATAAGCTTTTTGATGTGCTGCTGGATTTGGTGTGCCAGTATTTTGTTGAGGATTTTTGCTTCGATGTTCATGAGGGATATTGGTCTAAAATTCTCTTTTTTTGTTGTGTCTCTGCCAGGCTTTGGTATCAGGATGATGTTGGCCTCATAAATGAGTTAGAGAGGATTCCCTCTTTTTCTATTGATTGGAATAGTTTCAGAAGGAATGGTACCAGCTCCTCTTTGTACCTCTGGTAGAATTCGGTGTTTATAGTATTCTCTGATGGTAGTTTGTATTTCTGTGGGGTCAGTGGTGATATCCCCTTTATCATTTTTTATTGAGTCTATTTGTGTCTTCTCTCTTTTCTTCTTTATTAGTCTTGCAGTGGTCTATCAATTTTGTTGATCTTTTCAAAAAACCAGCTCCTGGATTCATTAATTTTTTGGATGGTTTTTTGTGTCTCTATGTCCTTCAGTTCTGCTCTGATCTTAGTTATATCTTGCCTTCTGCTAGCGTTTGAATGTGTTTGCTCTTGCTTCTCTAGTTCTTTTAATTGTGATGTTAGGGTGTCAATCTTAGATCTTTCCAGCTTTCTCTTGTGGGCATTTAGTGCTATAAATTTCCCTCTACACACTGCTTTAAATGTGTCCCAGAGATTCTGGTATGTTGT
>NW_012109031.1:157390-162463 GCF_000951045.1 Mandrillus leucophaeus | reverse complement strand
AACCCGACCTTTCGCTCTGGCTGCCCTTAACATTTTTTCCTTCATTTCAACTTTGCTGAATCTGACAATTATGTGTCTTGGAGTTGCTCTTCTCGACGATTATCTTTGTGGCGTTCTCTGTATTTCCTGAATTTGAATGTTGGCCTGCCTTACTAGGTTGTAGAAGTTCTCCTGGATGATATCCTGAAGAGTGTTTTCCAAGTTGGTTCCATTTTCCCCCTCACTTTCAGGCACATGAATCAGACATAGATTTGGTCTTTTCACAAAATCCCATATTTCTTGGAGGCTTTGTTCCTTTCCTTTTCCTCTTTTTTCTCTAGACTTCTCTTCTTGCTTCATTTCATTCATTTGATCTTCAATCATTGATACTCTTTCTTCCAGTTGATCAAGTTGGTTACTGAAGCTTGTGCAGTTGTCACGTAATTCTCGTGTCATGATTTTCATCTCTATCAGTTCGTTTATGGCCTTCTTTGCATTGATTATTCTAGTTATCCATTCTTCCATTCTTTTTTCAAGATTTTTAGTTTCTTTGCCCTGGGTATGTAGTTCCTCCTTTAGCTCTGAGAAGTTTGATCAACTGAGGCCTTCTTCTCTCAACTTGTCAAAGTCATCCTCCGTCCAGCTTTGATCCATTGCTGGCGATGAGCTGCATTCCTTTGGAGTGGGAGATGCGCTCTGATTTTTTGAATTTCCAGCTTTTCTGCCCTGCTTTTTCCCCACCTTTGTGGTGTTATCTGCCTTTGGTCTTTTATGATGGTGACGTACTGATGGGATTTTGGTATGGGTGCCCTTTCTGTTTGTTATTTTCCTTCTAACAGTCAGGACCCTCAGCTGCAGGTCTGTTGGAGTTTGCTTGAGGTCCACTCCAGACCCTGTTCGCTGGGTATCAGCAGCAGAGGCTGCAGAAGATAGAATATTGCTGAACAGTGAGTGTTGCTGTCAGATTCTTGTTCTGGAAACTTTGCCTCAGAGGTGTGTCCAGCCATGTGCAGTGTGAGGTGTCAGTCTGCACCTAGTAGGGGATGTCTCTCAGTTAGGTTACTCAAGGGTCAGGGACCCACTTGAGCATGCATTCTGTCTGTTCTCAGATCTCAACCTCTGTGCTGGGAGACCCACTGCTCTCTTCAAAGCTGTCAGACAGGGTCATTTACATCTGCAGAGGTTTCTGCTGCTTTTTGTTTAGCTATGCCCTGTCCTCAGAGGTGGAGTCTACAGAGGCAGGCAGGCCTCCTTGAACTGCGGTGGGCTCCACCCAGTTCGAGCTTCTGGCGGCTTTGTTTACCTACTTAAGCCTGAGTAATGGTGGGCGCCCCTCCCCCAGCCTTGCTGCCGCCTTGCAGTTAGATCTCAGACTGCTGTGCTAGCAATGAGGGAGGCTCCGTGGGTGTGGGACCCTCCCGGCCTGGTGTGGGATATAATCTCCTGGTGTGCCGTTTGCTAAGACCCTTGGTAAAGCGCAGTATTGGGGTGGGAATTACCCGATTTTCCAGGTGTTGTCTGTCTCAGTTTCCTTTGGCTAGGAAAAGGGATTCCCTTTCCCCTTGTGCTTCCCAGGTGAGGCGATGCCTTGCCCTGCTTCAGCTCTCACTGGTCGGGCTGCACCAGCTGACCAGCACTGATTTTCCAGCACTCCCCAGTGAGATGAACCTGGTACCTCAGTTGAAAACGCAGAAATCACCCATCTTCTGTGTTGCTCATGCTGGGAGCTGGAGGCTGGAGCTGTTCCTGTTTGGCCATCTTGCTCAGGATCCCCCGATTTCAATAAATCCAAAATTTTCTTCTTGAAGATTTTTTCTTTGTCTTTAGCATTCAGATGCTTGATTATGATATTTCTTAGTGTGGATTTCTTTGGGATTATCCTGTTTGAGTTTCACTCATCTTGAATTTGTAAGTTAATCACTTTCACCAAATTTGGGTAATTCTGAGCCATTATTTTTACAATTTTTCAGTACCACACCCTTTCTCCTCTCCTTCTGGGACTCTGATGACATGAATGCTAACACTTTTGTTGTCCCACAGTTTATTGAGGCTCTGTTTTTTTCTCCTCAGTTTATTTTCTCTGTTGTTGAGATGGAATAATTTCTATTGATCTATTTTTGAACAGGAACGTGTTTCTCATAGTTTTTGAGGCTGGGAATTTATTTCTCATAGTTTTGAGGCCAAGATCAAGACACCAACAAGTTCAATTATTTGTGGAGGGCTGCTCTCTGTTTCTAAGACAGTGCCTGTTGCTGTATTCTCTGGAGGGGTAAAATAGTGGAAGGTGGAAGGATATTGATTCTTTTCTCTGTCATCTCCATTCTGTTATTGTGCCTATCTAGTGAGTTTTTTATTTTCCAGTTCTAAAATTTAACTCTGTAATGGGTTATTATATTTTTAGTTCTAAAATTTCCACTTGGCTCTTTTTATATCTTCTATTTATTTGCCAAGGTTTCCTATTTTCTCATTGTTTCAAGTGTGTTTATAATTTCTTATTGAAGCATTTTTATGATATCTGCTTTAAAATCCCTAACAGATAAGGCCAGGCATGGTGGCGGTGGCTCACGTCTGTAATCCAAGCACTTTGGGAGGCCGAGGCGGGCAGATCACTTTAGGCCAGGAATTCAAGAGCAGCCTGGCCAACATGGCAAAACTCCGTCTCCTACTGAAAAACAAAACAAAACAACAAAAATTAGCCAGGTGTGGTGGCACATGCCTGTATTCCCAGCTACTCAGGAGGCTGATGCACAAGAATTGTTTGAACCCTGGAGAAGGAGGTTACAGTGAGCCAAGATTGGGCCACTGCACTCCAGTCTGGGAGACAGATTGAGACTGTGTCAAAACAACAACAAAAATCCCTAACATAATCTCAAAATCTGTGTCATTTCACTGTTGGTTATCTGTCGAATGGTTCTTTTATCATTCAAGTTGAGATTTTTTTTTGGTTCTTGGTATGATGAGTGATTTTTATTGTGTGCTGGACACTTTGGGTATTATGTTAAGAGACTTCAGATCTTGTTTAAATTTTCTATTATAACAGACTTCTGCTAATACCACACTAGTGAGGTTAGGGAGAGTGTAGCACCTTCTGAGTAAGTCCATGTGGTCTCCTTACTATGGTGGAAGTACAGGATTCTTGTTCATTTTTTTCCCCATGGTGTTTGGTTGAAGTAGGGCAAATATTGTCAGAAAGATTTCTGTCTTACTAGACTACCCTTTTCCTGGTCTTTTGTCTAAAGCAAGAGAATTTTCTTGGTGCAGTTTTCTTGTCTGCACCTGTCAGAATCAGATTTTCTAGTGCCCAATCTGGGAAACACAGGAGGCAATAAGAAAACCCAGGAAACTTACCACGGTCAGTCCTTTAGTTCTGAGGACTCTAGCTACTCCGCCTTGTCCTCTCCAGACTCACCAGAGAAATAATAAGCATATCAGATGTTTATGGCATAAGCTGGTGCTGCTAACATGCAGCCACCCAGCTTGAAAGTCTTCTTATGTTTGCTTTATATATTATGCTCAGAGATTTTAGTTAGTATCACAGGAGTGATAGTAAGAATTACATCTACTTCATTTTGTCCAGAACTGAAAGTCTGACTTTCATTTGTTAAAAAACATAAAAGTAATGCAGTGGTTGGGCTCCTGAATCTTTAAGACTGCTATTTGTTCTGATCTCCATGAACGACCGATGTAAAATGATGAATGGTAGAGATCCCAAATGGGAGAGTTGAAGAAGAAGCCTTTTTTTTTTTTTAACCTCCCCAGCAGTGATTGAGTAGGAAGGGTACCTGGGCTTTTTGATGTAGCAGGAGTTTTTCTTGAGTAAATCAGTAAATTGGCATTTAACTAGAGCTGGTAAAATCAGGATATGAAGCAGAACCTGGAAAATCCCTGGCCAGGCTGATGTTCTATATCTCTTTTGAGGGCTATGCAATTAATACATCCCTTGGAGCAACTGTGGCTTCTTCCTTGCTGATCGGAAGCTCTTGTGTTTTCCATGACCTCTTTCTGGTGCTGAGGTTTTACATCTCGCACACTTATGCTACATCTTCCTAAGTTAGGTAAAGTTCCTTCAAGAGAGCAGGAAACATTCAACCCGAGAAAGCTGATTGAGATTTAAAAAAAAGAAAAAGAGAGAGAGTGAGAGAGTAGGAAACAGTTCCCCTACTTCCTCCTCTCCCTACGGGTACCTACTAAAGTGGTCTTGCTCGCCCTAGAGGCTCATAAACATCGGATAGGCTTATTATTTCTCCGGTGAGTCTGAGTAGCATGAGCTGGTGCTCCTAATGTGCAGCCACCCAGCTTTCAGACCTTGCAGAATTGGCTCTGGACGGTGACAGACAGCGTCTTCCCAGGGCAGCATGTCTTTAAAAAATAGAGTTCAGTAAGGAGACCCACAGTGGCTACCCAATCCACAGGGAGGTGTTTATTGAAGTCTCTCCTCAGGATCTTTGTGTTTTGGGATCACGTCATGATTTTAAGCCGCACACTAGAATGTTCACATATTTGACCGTCGTTTGCCAGCCATTCCTCCCTCTCCTGGTGACTCTCATCTATTCACTCACCCTTTCGCCAATTGAGTTCGTGTATTTGTAAAATGAATGTAAGTGTGAATGAGCGAATGCAGGAAAGGAGAAGAATGGAATGGAATGGATGAACTTGAAGACTACAAATACTCTTGGAGACCTAGAGATTCTCATGAATTTGCACATTTATTGACTGAGGCACTGGGGTTGGGAGGTAGTTGTACAGAAACCAAAGAGGCTAAACAGCAGCACTAGTTGCAGTCGGAGAGCTCAATGGCTTCTTTCAGGTAGGTTAAGACATGAAGGATTTGCAAACCTCGGGTAACATCATGAGAGCTCTAAGCCCATCGGCGCCACTGGAAAACACCTCCAACTCCTTCGCCTCCGTGGTACCCCGGGGGACCTATTTGGATGGCCAGGTAGGCGCCTGCTTCTGCTGGGTCTGGTGGCAGACCGGGACGCCCTTGCCACTCCCTGAGCCCCCCACGGAGGAGCCACCGCCACAGCTGGAGCTGCCGCCGCCCCCAGAGGAGCCACCTCCGCAGACTGAGCCCCCGCCACTGATGACGCAGCC
>NW_012109031.1:153288-155520 GCF_000951045.1 Mandrillus leucophaeus | reverse complement strand
CATTCTGACCAGAAGACCAGAAACCTCATCTGCATTGCAGCAGCTCATCCCCTGCTCCTTTCCTGACCGCCCTCCAAATGTGAGTGCTTTTGGGAAAGCAGAGGCCCTATAGCTCCCAAAGGGGAAAGAGGCCCTGGTTCATCTAATCTAGTCAGGCCTGGGCAAGACCAGCTGGGAAGATGAGAGACTCAGTAGAACCCACACTTACCCAAAGCACCAGGAAGGGTGAGTGAGGAGAGAAGATGCTGGCAATGTGAGGAGCACTGAGCTCCTGAGGTTTATATGGAGCTCCCAGGCCAGCTTCTTGTGTTTGACCTCAGTTACGTGACCTGTGGCTGTCAGCCCCGCCTCCCTGTGATTGCAGGCACAGGATGGCCCATTCATGAAGGTTTTGGCATTCTTGAGATGGGCAGCCTGGTGTATGACTGGCCCCTCCTCTGATGCAACAGTGTAGCAGGCTCATCAGTGGGGTCACCCAGTCAGAGTGGATGGCAGACATTGTTTCCAAAACCTCTGGCACAGGATGCATACCAGGTGACCACAGGGCTGTGCTTGAAGAATAGGTCCCAGAGTCTTGAGGTGCCCTTAGAGAGTCAAACCGGAGATCTCAGTGCTTTGTCCAAGGAGTAGGACCTTCCAAATCCTACTGCTTGGCTTCTGGTCCTGCTACTCTAAAAGTCCTCAAAACTTTAGAACCTGTTACTCCTTTGCAAAAGTTTCTCTCCCAGGATTTCATGTGTGCTTTGCTGGGGTGTTTCTGTCCTGCCCACTGGAGGCAGACCCAGCTCTGGACTGCACACCATAGACAGAGCTGTAACTAATGTGACATGGGAAGCTACTTTGATTTGTCCCCAGAGACAGCAGACATTTGAGAAAGTCTGAGAAGGATAATCAATAATCAATACTGACTTTCCTTGCAGCAGAGCAAACTAAAGAGATGGACCATGTGATCCCACAATGGCTCTTTGGCTTTGTTGTGGTGTTGTGTGAGAAAACACTGACCTCAGCCTGAGGGGCAGTCATCGAATGGGGTAGACTTCAGATTAAGTGACAGGTTGGGTGCTCCCTTTTCTACTTGCCAGCTGTCACCTTGGGCAGAGTCATAGCTCTTAGTGCAGTGCCTGCCCATGGGAGACACTTGGTAAGTATTATTGACTGTGGAATGATCAAGCTTTCTGACCCTCGGTTATCTTGTCTATCAAATAGAAATAGTAGTACCTATTTCGCAGGCATGTGAAGAGAGGATGTTAAGTGTAGAAGGTGACGCTGTCTTTTTTATTGTTTTCCCTTATAATAGCACATCCTTACTTCCAACCTGGCCTTCGCTTGGACACCAAGGCCAGAAAGGAGTCCATGGAGGGATTGGGCAAGTTTGATTCTTCTCCTAGGAGAATAACTCAAAACTTTCCTGTTGACTCTGGACCAGTAGCATCACCTCTGTACATGCAGAACGCATGCTGCTTCTTTCATAACCGGAAGTCAATTGGTATTGTTTAAGATACCACAGTCAAACTTTGTTCTGCCCAGTTATGTTTTGGACTGACAGCTCCAATAATAAATTCTTAATTATAGTGCACTTTTAATGATCCAGATAATCCTGATTAGACTGTGGCCTTCAGAAACTTGTGGCACTAGTTTCAGTTTGGGCAGCATAAACCCAGGTGAACCCGAGAGGGACTCAGGTGCTCTCTTCCTTAGAGGACACCCAGCAGGGAGAAGACAGGATCTGTTGGAGAAGGCAAGTTTCTCTGCTTGAAGTTGAGGTAGTGTGGAGAATTTGGAGGGAAACAGGCCCCGATTAGTGATTGCTATGGGTATAAGAAAGAACAGTTTCATTTAGTTGGGCCATATTGGAAAGAGGAGCACATGTGGACCACGATTCCCAGCACTGATCTGTCAGCCCTTGTTGGCCCATTACTATATGTTCACCAGTCCTTAGCAAAAGTGTAAGTAAAAGGACGTCAGCAGGATATTCTTGGGAAAGAAAGTCTTCACTTCTGAAATCATGGCCTTCCTTACCTCTTCCATTAAAAGATATGGCGACATGAGGCTGTGGTTGTTTCTTTTATGTCCTGCCACGTCAAAATGAAAATAGTGTAATGATTACCACTTTTTTTTGAGGGAGATATTACTTACCCATGGAATTCTGAAATTTGGGAACTGGGCCAGGCGCGGTGGCTCATGCCTGTAATTCTAGCACCTTGGGAGGCCAAGGTGAGAGGATTGCTTGAG
>NW_012109031.1:105522-152192 GCF_000951045.1 Mandrillus leucophaeus | reverse complement strand
CTTGTATCCTTAGAGGGGATGGTCCTTAAAGCAAATGCTACACAGTACCTGGCATGGTGCTGGGCATTAATAGGTGCTCAGTAAATCCCAGTGGAATTGAAGGAACTCTTGAGACCTATTGACTGACTGTGGTTGAGAGATGATCTTGTCAGATGATTAGGAATGGAGGGTTTCAGCATGGAACTACAGATTAAACCTAGCCACTGTGCAGAATGAACAAGCCTTGTGCAGGGAATTCAGCTATAGAGGTGACAGTGGGCTAACACTGGGCTAGTGGAATTTTAGCCTGCTTCCCCGACCATCCTCACAATATCTATCTGGTGGGCAGGCCCTGTATAGGAAGAGTGTGTGTGTGTGTGTGTGTGTGTGTGTGTGTGTGTATGTGTGTGTGTGTGTGTGTGTGTGTGAAGGGTGGTGATTCTTCAGAAAGACGTGGCAGTCTAGGGTGTTAAGGACATATTGGGGCTTATCCACAATCACAGATGCATCCTTTAGAGAAAATCCGGCTTCTGATTCATAAATTACAAAAAGGTTGGAGACTTGTTCTTTCTGCTTCTCAGCTTGTCTTTGTGGGAGGCTCACACCTTCCTGCCACAGGCATCTTCAGAGTAAGAAAAGAGCAGGTAGAGGAGACAGTGTGAGGGCCTCCCGCGTTGTGATGCACAGCTTGGCCATCTTAACAAGCTATGTTGGGGGGATTTAGGAAAGAGCAGCCGCAAACTACTCTGAGCAGGCTGCTTCTCTGAGTAGAGGCAACTAGCTCCTGGGCCCCAGTCTGAGATTTCAGTTCTTGAGCTTGGTGACCCCAGTTGGATGGAAGCGTGCGCATCACAACCTTGAAGTATCCAGAGCTACACACATGCGTTCTCATGACTGAGTGCTAACTACTTATCTAACAGGTTGAAGGGGCAGCAGGTGGCTGTAAAGAATAAAATGGACACAGGACAAGGGCTTGGGAGCTTTGGCAGGACAGGAGTAGTGCTTGGAAGCCCTTTGCACTGTTGACTTGGAATGGGAACAGTTTTCTCTCACAGTCCTGGCCCAGGAAGTGTCACAGAGCTCCAGGTACCTCCTGGGCTACTGTTTTCCTCCTTTCTACAGCACTTCTGGGCCAACAGTTTGAAGGGGTGGCTGGCCCTTGGTGTTACATGGGGAGAACTGCTTAGAGGTGGGTAGAAGAAGGAGAGCTCTGCAGTGGTTCGTGGCTACTGGTGTTCCCTTTCCAGGAAGCTTCCCTGGATTCATCCCACCCACTGGTTCCATCTCCCTCACCACTTTCCCTCTCCAAGGCCTTAAGGAACAATTGTACTAGTTATGGTCTGCTAATGCCACATCAATTTGACTTGTTTCTTTTTTCAAGTTATAATTGCCCTTGAAGGCAGGCTCCACATTAGTTCTTAACTCTGCATCATAGGATTTAAAGAGCATTCGTAGCCCCCTGGGGTGTTACCAGGCAGTGTTGACCCTTACTTGGTCCTCTTTTGGGTGCTCCTGGAGCTCATCATTTTGCTGAGGGTGGGGACCACAGATGAGTTGTTCAGACCTTTTCAAACAGCTTATAGATGCACACAGGGTTAGCAGTGCATCCAGGGATCGTGGTTGCTTGGGCTTGGACACTTCCGCTGTGGACAGACTCTTCAGTTTATGAACCACTGTAACATAGGTTCAATCCTCATAACAGTTTTGTGTGCCAAGTAATGTTATCTTCAGTTCAGGATGAGGAAGCAGCTTAGAGTGGTTAATGGCTTTGCCCAAATTCTCACAGCCTTTAAGGGGAAAAGCCAGGGTTCTCAGTTCTTTTGATTCGACATTGTGTGTTCTTTTCAAGCACCACATGCCTGTCCTCTTTGGATCAATAGGACCCAAATGAAGGAATGACTTCCCAGCCAGGCTGGTTTGTGCCCTCTGGGAGGCAGGGAGCAGAGGATGCTTTCATGAATGCTTCCAGCTTCTCAGGGACAAATTTGTGCATTGATAGAGTATGAGAGCTGGAAGGACACACAGAGATCTTCCAATCACCTCTCTCCTTTGTAGAGATAGGTAAAGAACCCAAGGCCCTGAAAGGCTAAACCATGTTTCAAGGCTACACAGCAGGGCCAAGACTAGAAGCTGGGTTTCTGGGTGCCCAGCTCAGTACCCCTGCCACAGTAGATTCGAGTTGTGGGTTTTTGCTTTCTTTAGACAAGAATACCTCTAGGTGCTGGCAGTGAGAGGAGGGAGTAGTTAAAAATGACAGTAAAAATGTTTTGTAGCTGTGCCTGCTAAGCTCCAGTAGGCTGTTGGGCCAGGGCACACTAGCCTCTGGGCCTGAAAGTAAATTGCTGATATCAGGAGGCACATTTTTCACAGGTGGGCAGCTGCTGGGTAGCCTGAAGGCTTAGGGCCTACATCCTAGCTTATATGTAAACGTGATGAGCAGGGAGGAGCAATGAGCAGCTCCAGTCCTGCTCTGAGAAAGGGAATGTCACCTGAGGCCCCTCAGGACTGTGGTGCATATTGGTAGTTGGTGGTCTAAGAATGTTGGATCCGCTAACTGTTGGTTGAATTATCCATGTTTTTCAAACTGATTCCAAGTCAGACAACCTGGAAATCAATATGGCAGAAAGAAAAAAGCATAAGCATTTCAAACCTGTAGCCTTTTAGGCTGCTTGGCCTAAAAGCTTTAACTCGTGCTTTTCAGCCGTGTGCTATCTCAGATAACCTGCACCAACGCACTTCTTCACTGGGCACCATTGAAAAGCAAAGCAAGGCAAATGCTCCTCCCCTTTTGGTTTTAAATCCAATTTCGATTCTTAAGCACTACTTTCAGGAATTCCCTGCAGCTATAGTGGGCTTTGAGTGTGACCTCTGTCTTACCCAGACTGTTAATAGGATTTGCAACTGAAGACCACAATCTGGATTCAGTCTCTGTCTTGACCAGCAATCCTGTTCCCCAGACTTGCTGGTTATCCTTAATTTTTGCTCATTCTTCAAATTATACTCCTTATTTCAATAGCTGAACCTGTTGAAATCAGTTGGATGACTTGGGTCAAACTTTCCTAATGCTTAAAAAAGTGAGATCACGGCTTGGTGGGTGGGTCTCCAGTGACCTCTTTGTCTGGTTCCATCCATGTTCTCAGAGAATCCCAAGAGATGGGACTGTGGAACCATGATTTACATCTGGCACAGGTTCCTTGGGCCTTCTCTTCTTGGCTAGGAGTATCCCTGGCAACATGGATCTCCCTAAGTGTCCGTATCCCCATCTAACTCAGGGCTGGGCCTCAGAGTAAATATTTGTAAATATGTGTTGATTAGTCAAGGAGATGATGAGAATTTAATCTCATAGAGCAGGGAAAATATCTGATTTTTTTTCTGTGAAAGTATCTTAAATAAATTTGCTGTGGCAAACTGCTGGGAGCTGGGAGGTTTGTTAGCTTCTGGTCTGTTCTGAAGGGTAGGGATCAAGGTCTTTCCTCTGCTGAGGTCTTGGGGTCTTGGCAGGGGGGCAATGCTCTAAACCTGCCCGGCCACCAGTACCCTGTGAGCTTGGGCAAGGTCTTGTCCCTCAGATCTCAGTTTCTCTATCTATGAAGTTAATCGAATTCACTCCCATCTTAGTGGGTTTTTTTAATGTTCCCTTCCCATGGCTCTTCTCTGGATAGAGAGGAAGGAGAGATGAGGATGGTCAGAGGCAGTGGCAGGGAAGAAGCTAGGTGGGTTGACAAGGATCACAGGCCAATGGGAAAAGAACATAAAAATGTCATACTTCTCTGTGTGCCAGCCTCGGGCTCAAATCAATGGAATTTTGGGAATTTTTCTCACTGAGAGCATTTCCCACCTGAGCTGAGTATGCAGGAAAAGGGAGGGTGCAGCAGGAGGGCAGGGTGAGGAAAGTAAGCTTGCCTTAAGAATAACCTCTGCGAGTGTCATCACCCAGGGTGGGTATAATTGCACAGGATTAACAAAGGCATGTGGGCAGGCTGCGTTGCTTTAGATCCTCCTGCAATTAGTGTATGCCACTTTAGATCCCAGAGGAAGGATTAATTTGTGTGACTTGTGTTCATATGTCTACAGGTGTGCATGTGTGCCTGCAGCAGGGAATCCCCTGGTGGTGGAGATGACCCCTTATCCTTAGGAAATCATTCTGCTACAAAAATTAAAACCAAAAAAAGAAAAAGAAAAAAAGAAATTTGCTACAAATTTGAAAAGCAAAGCAAAAAAAAAAAAAAAAAAAAAAAAGTCACCTATAATTCCATCATCCAAATACAACTGGTAAGTTGTAGTATTTCAAATGTTGTTGAGTATTTTAATCTTGTTCTTGTTTTTTTTTTCTCTTAATTTATACTTCCTCTTTCTACAAACTCTCAATTTTGGTTGCCAACTCTCCATGTGGCGGTGTCATCATGCACAGACCTGGACCCCCATGTCACTCCATGGACTCCATGACTACTAGCTTTAATGGCTGATCTCCGTGGCCACTCCCGTTCTTACCATTTACATCTTCCAGCTGTCCTGTATCCTCTGTACCCTTGAGGACACTCTTGAATTTCTCCATATCTTGGTTGTCTCCCTGGTAGGCTGCTGGAAGGGACCTTATCTTCCTTTGTATACACAGTGTTGACTGCATAGTAGGTGAGGAGAAAGGTTTGTGTGAGTGAAATACCCTCTTTTATCTCAAACCTTTACTTCTTGGTCCTCGACTTCCTTGTGTGTAAGCCTTGGTTCCCCCAGACTCTGTCTAGATCCACAGAATCATTGATTTTCCCCAAAATGCGATTTCCATCTTGTCTTTTTAAAGCCATCTTCTCTTCACAGGCTTCTGCACCAGGATTCCCCTGGGCATGTGTGGTCTGAAGCGACCCCTTTTGGTACGTGTGTGAGAGGGCATGAGGAAGGGGAAGAGGGAAGCAGACAGCTTAGTGGGGGCATTTGGAAAAGAAGTCATTTAGTAATAGAATGCTTGAGAGAAGTGCTAGCCCATTGCCAGGGGGATGAGGGGATGTAGACAAGAGAAGCAACTGGAAAAGTCTTCTGGAAAGAGTGAGTTTTGAGATAGGATTGGAAAACAGTAAAAATTGTAGACAGAGGATTTTCCAGATTCGGACTTTGACTTTCATGTTGCTTTCATGTGTATGAGTGTAAATGTGTGCATATGGTACAGTGTGTGGACGTCTCCATGCATATATGTGTAATGTGTACATGTATCTATGGGTTTGTGTGTAGACTTTTCTGTGTGTGATGTGCATACATGTCTGTCATATGTGTGATCTGTGTACCTGTCACTATGTGTATATGTGATGTACATGTATGTGCCTGTGTGATGAGCATACATATGTCTGTGTGCATGTTATGTGTGTACACATGCCTTTGTATGTGGTATGTACATATATCTGTGTTATGTGTGCACATGTCTGTCATATGTGTGATCTGCATACATGTCAATGTGTGTATATGTGATGCACATACATGTGCCTGCGTGTGATGAATGTACACATGTCTGTGCATGTGTTGTGTGTACACATGTCTCTTGGTGTGGCATGCACATTATGTATGTTATGTGTGTACATACTTGTGATATGCGTACAAATGTTTACATACACATGTGTAATATGTACACATGTCTATGTGTGTGATATGTGTATATATTCCTATGTGTGTCTGTGTGTCTCAGACCTACACTGTCTTTAATCTCTGTCCTCACACCCTACTCTTCCTCAAGAACCAGTTTCCTTTCTCCTGGAAATGTGAACAGGATTGCTGGCCCTCTTTCTTGGCCTGAGGATTGCTCTCTGATTCTCACTTGTCAGCCAGCCTTGGTGTCTATGGTAACTGCATTGTTACTGTGTGTTTGCAGCAACTGTTACTGGATTTGTCCCAGTTACTTCATTTTTCTACTAAAAATCCTCAGTGTCTACATATCAGGAGCAAGTCCAGATTTCTTAGCCCAAAGGGCCTTTTGTGGTTCAGTTCCTGTTCACCTCTGACTACTCCACAATAGGAGCATTGTCCTCCAAACTCAACAAAACCCTTTTCCCCATTGAGTCAGGTTGTTTCCAATGCCTTCATATTTTTCCTGTGCCTTTCTCTCCATCTGTGAATGCCCCCTTCCTTAATTTGTCTAATTTCTCTTTCAATACCCTATCAGACATCACCCTTCCGGGAAAGCTTCCCCAGCATCCCAGTTCGGTCGAGAGAGCACTTCACCTTGCAGAAAGCACACTTGGCTTTATGCAGCTCAGTAATCCTATTTCTCCCTAGACTGAGGTCTCCTTGGAGGGGGAGTTAGTAGGTTTTGTTCATTGTCTTGCATTTCAAGCAGCTAGTGCAATGCCTAGCCCAGCCCACAATGAATGCTGGTAGAATGAATGGATGAATGAATGCACTCTTCCACTCTGCATTGTCTTCCCACATCTAGAATTGTTACTGACCTGGATATTAGATGTTTTGGCCTGGGTGGGGACAATATTAAGTCTTTGCCCTATTTTCACCTCCCCAATAAGATTGTTTGCTCCTGGAAGGCAGGGATGGCATTGCAGCTCTTAGTAAACCTGGAGTCCGTGGACACACCAGGCAGTGAGTCAGTGTTTGTTTAAAGAAAAAGAAGGAAAGAAAGAATGATGGAGAGACTAGAAAAGGGAAAGAGAAAAGGAAAGTAGGGAGGACAGAGGAATTGTTTCAAGGTTTGTAACAGTGCTGGTTTGAGTCTAGTCAGAATAGTATCTCTCACTACCCCACTCTGGGCTCTCCGATCAAATTCTGGCAACTTCAAGAAATTATAAGGCCTGTTTGGCTCCAAAAGGGGGAGATAATAGAGATTATAGCATACTCGAAGTTTTAAAGTGGATGTCAGCACAGGGTTTTGAATTATTGGTATTACTGAATTATCAACATGACTGTGATGTTGATGCATGATTAAATTATTTATGGCATATAATTGCTCTCCGTGATTAATTAGGACATTTTACTCCACATAATCCCTGCTGGATCCTATACGAATTGCAGAAGAGTTATATAAAGTGAAGTGTGCTTTCTGCTAGTGAATTACAAATCCTCCTTATTCTAATAGCTGTACATTAAAATAGAAAATGTATTTCTTTTAATGTGTACAGAGTGAGCACTTCAGATTTATTTTATGGGTATCATTGCTTAGGATGAAGTAAAAGAAGGTAACACCGTGTTAGTATGTCTTCAAAAATAAATCTGGCTAAGTAAAAATCGTGAGTTCATCCAGAGAAAAGTGTTGAATAAATAATCATACAAGTGGTTCATGAATATGGGAAAAGCTATCAAGGAGGTATGTGAATTATTGAGGTTTAGGAAACACTAGGTTAAAAGCACGGGCCCTGCTTCTTCCCTTTGGAGTGTTCCACACGTCCTCCTGGAAAATGGACACTTGCGGTGCAGGAGTTCTGTCCGTACATTCAGCTAAGGGTAGGGGAGGGTTTGCAAGCGTGAGAGCGGGTCCATCTCCCTGCTGAAACAGCGTTGGAACTGTGGGCCACTCTAGACTCAGGAGCTGACCCAGAGCATTGTCTTCGGACCTAGCCGGAGGCACCCTGTGAAGTAGGCAGTGTGTCCTTGGAGCCCCTCATCCTAGGGGTTAATATCCTCCCCACCCAGGCCAAAGCGTCTAATATCTAGGTCAGTGACAATTCCAGAAGTGGGCAGATGTGGAAGAGTTTATTTATTCATCCATTCATTCTACCAGCATTTGTTGTGGGCTGGGCTAGGCATTACACTGGCTGCTTGAGATGCAAGCAGCTGAGACATCTCAGCTCTCCCAGGCTAAGATCTCGGAGGAACCCAGGAAATTAAAGACCCTAAGAAACTGAAATTCAAGCTGATTTATTTAGCTTTCGTGATAGAAGGGGGAGGCTGTTGTGACTTCCTTCAGCAGGGGATGCCTGAGCCTCTGTCATTCTGCTTCTAGCTCATTATTGAAATGGTTCCTGGGTCGTGGTGAGACTTTGGTGGATGAGTTGATGTCAGAGGATCCAAGGCGGAATCGGTTATATCATTTGCCAGCTGTGACACTGCATGTGTGCTGCTTAGCCTTTCTGATCTTACGTCTTTATGTGTAAAATATCTTCGATTTGCCTATGTTTTGAGAATACTGTGAAGATGAAACAAGATCTATTATATGGGAAAGCCATTGGAAAAGAGTCAGCATTTGATTAAACACTACTAGTTGAACTCAAGGAAAGATTGTACAATTCATTTAAATTAGAGTGTGGGCATCTGATTTAAAGTGGGTCTTCTCTATTCAGGGAGTGATAGGTTAAAAGAGTCAGAATTATGATGGAAAGGATGAAGCTCAGTGATGAAGTGTCAGGTGTCAGTGGGGGAGTAGGGGTGCAGAGTGCACAGAGGAACTATTTCAGGGGCAAATTTTCTTTGGTGGATTTGCCTTCATGGTTGATGTTGGATTGGGGGTCTGGCTAGCTTTGCCCCTTTTGTCCAGTTCTCTCCCAAGTTCTTCTCTGAGTCAGTCTCTTGATACTTAATACTATTACTAGCAGTGATAACTGCCATTTATTGAGCACATCCTATGTTCCAGGTGCTATGTTGGGTGTTTCTCCATATTTGAACCTCACCACACTCTGTAGCACTGTTATCCACATATCATAGATAACAAAAGTGAGGTGTGAGGAGCACAAAGAACTTGCCAAGGTCACAAGGTCAAAAGCAACTGAGCCAGGACTGCAGTTGGATTTGTGTGACTCCAAAGCCCATGCTTTTCAACAGTCCTGCTGTCCGGTGTGATACAATTCTGTGTCAACATGAGCATCAGCAAATATTTTCTGAGAGCTGTCTAGTTGTCACACATTGCCCTAGACAGAGACAAAACAGACGAAAAATTCTCTGCCTTTGTGGAACACACATTCTAGCTCAGTGGGACAAGGACCGGGTTTCGTGCAATGTTGGGCAGCTCAGTTTCCTCAGCTATACAGTGAGTGGACTGGGCTAGCTGATCTCCATGTTTCTTCTAGCTTTGATAGGACTGTAACCCTCATGAGGAAAGGACTAGATGTTTCTAATTGCTCATGGTTCCGTGCACAAAAATACTGGTAGCCTGATTTGCTCCTTATCTGGTGATGTTCTCCCATTTATGCCGCTGGCAGTGGGTTGAGGGGACATATGGAGAGTTCAGCCCCAGAAGTTTTTGGGTCAGAAGGTCACTTTGTTGGGTTTGGTCCTTTAGTCCTGGACCCCTTCCAGTAAGAGATTGCTGAGGAATCCAGAACCTTAAAGACCTAAGAAACTGGGATTCAAGCTGATTTATAGAACTTCCATGAGAGAATGGGGGTGGGGGCTGTCGTGGCTCCCTTCGGCAGGGACGCTCAAGTTTTGTCTTCAGCTCAACCTCGATTTGGGCTGGATGGAAAGGAGGCTCTCAGCCAAGTAAGATATCACCTCTTTCAAGAAGCCTTGTCCAACACTAGGCTATGTGCCCTCTTATTGTGCTACTATAATAGTCTGAGCTTACCTTACAAGAAACCAAATAAAACCACTTTCCATATTGTGTTTACATTATGTATTACATGTCCATCTCCCTTGCTGGACTAAGAACTCCTTGAGTTCTATGACTTAAAGTTGTTGATCATTGAAGGTTGTTCATCACTTAAACTCCAGTACTTAGCCAAGTGTCTGCTACACAGTGGTGCCCTGTAAGTGTGGGTTAAACAAAACTAAAAGGGAACATCCTAACCAAGGCGATTGTGCCCAGTAGGGAGCAGGTAATGAGGCTTTTGAGAGAAGAAGATAGAACAGGAAAGAGTGTGATTTGAGGGGATGCTTGGCATTTGTGGCCTTAGGAGGCTGTTATTTCATTGCAGGATGAGCTTGCCCTGGTAAGTAGATAATGTAGCCCAATTTGGGAGTCCTTGGTGGTGCCACCACCATCACCATCATTATCATCATCACTTAAGAGCTGGCTACACACAGGACGTATGGACAGGACATATGGATGCCACACTTAACTGCCAGCCTTGCTCAGCATAGTGTCATATCTTGGAAACCCAATACAATCTAGGGGAAGGTTCCAGGAAGGGGCAAAAGTATGACTTTAATTGCTGCTCTCATTGTGACAAATCCCTCAGAGAATCAAATATGAGACAGTGGAGGTGCTTTAGCCAAAACCTTGGCAGACAGAGATGGAATTAGCCAGGTTCAACTCCAAATTGCTTATTGTGTTTGCTGAAATGAGTTTCAGAAATGCCACTGGCTTCCAGGGATGCCATGGCTATTGTGATTACTGTGTTTGGACAGGCTTCTGTAGGCATAGTGATTTGTTTTTCTTTGAAATAGATTGTTTTCTGATTCCTGAGCCTAATTGCTCACCTTGCTCTCCGTGGTAGAACAGGCCGAGTGTCGTTCAGCAGGGCTCAGTGTCTGTGGGAGTGCTGGGCAGGTGTGGCTGGTGGGGCCTTCTACCACCACTGGAATGCAGCCTCACACTCCCACTTGGTGACCTCCTGACATGAAAAGTAGCAATTAGTAGGGCCAGCTCTGATGGGTCTGACCACGGCTTATCCAAGGTGGGCTAAGAGAGACTCTAGGATACTGCCTTGGTGCACTTGTCTTACTCTCTTTCCACTTTTCTTGCTTTCCGATGCACACAGGAAATTGTCATCATAGACAAACCCCAAATGGAGTAGACATGGAGGGCTGAGATCCAGAAAAAGCTGCTGTCTGGGAAGGAGCACATGAGGTCCTGTAGGCTCTGTAGCTTGGGTAGTGACATTCTATTTACTGTCCTCATCTTAGTCTACTTTCCACGTAACTTTTCTCCCCTTCTCCTGATACATGGTGGCAGCAAAAATGGGGAAGAAACTTTGGTCTGACTATCCAGGTATCAGACCTAGATCTAGAGCTGCTTTTGTCTTTTCACCTGCTTGAACTAAACACCTCTGTTTTTATCATCACCGGCCTCTGTTTTCATCATCACCATGGTCACCATGTTTATCTTGCCATTACTTTCAGTTCTATGCCAAATGCCTAACACTTTATTGTTATCATCTGCCCCAGAATCATCACCACCATCTCCACCACTACCACTGTTGCCTCTGCTCATTCTCACCACCATCACCACCACCACCTCCACCAGCTGCACCACCTTCATCACCTTCACCAGTACCGCCATCACCATCACAATCACAAAGACTGTCACTTTGATCTTCACTTACTCCCACCATCACTACCACTTTCACCACCTCCGCCATCTCCATTGCCACCACCACTATCACATCCACTACCTTGTGCACCATCACTACCACTGTCATCACTGCCACGTCAACATGCTGCGCTGTGTTGTAGGCGCAGTGATTTGTTTTTCTTTAAAATAGATTGTTTTCTTATTCCTTTGTGACTCCACCACCATCACCACTACCAGTGTCATCGTCACCATCACCACAACTACTATCGTGGCACTGACACTCATTCTGATTGCCACTAATACCACCACCTTTACCACCATCACCATCACCCACCACCAACTTCACCAACACCACTATCACCCACCATCACCACCACCTCTACCACCTCCAGCACCATCACCTCCACTACCACCACCATCACCCACCTCCACCACCAACAGCCTGACCTCTACCACCACCACCATCATGTACCACCAGCACTGCCACTGCCACTGCCACCATCTCTACCACCACCACCATCACCCATCACCATGATCACAACTTCCACTATCACCCACAACTACCCCACAACCTCCACCACCACGACCCCACAACCTCCACCACCACCACTAACATCACCTCTACCATCATATCCTCCACCACCACGACCCCTACCTCCACCACCATCACCTCCACTACTGCTACCATTACCCACCATCACCACCATCACCCACCACCACTGCTACCACCACCACTATCCTCACCTCTCACCACCTTCACCATCATGTACTACCAGAACTACCACTGCCATCACCTCCACCACCTCCATCATCACCTCTACCACCTCTATTACCTGCATCACCACCACCATTTCTACCACCATCACCACCACCACCACCACCTCTACCATCTCCACCACCATTGTCACCACCACCACCACCATCATCCACCACCTTCACCACCCCCACTTCTACCACCACCACCACCACCACCACCACCACCTCTACCACCTCCACTACCATCATCTCCACCACCACTATCACCACCACCATCACCAGTACCAATCTATCACATTGCTACCTTGATTCATTCTCATCATCACCAGCACTGCTACAGCCACTATCATCACCATTACCACTAATTCTTATCACCACCACCACAACTAGCATGATGGTGGTGGTGATGTTGATGGTGGTGGTGGATATGATGGCAGTGGAAGTGGTAGAAGTGGTGGTGGTGGTGGTGATGGTGGTAGAAGTAGAACTAGGAGAAGAGAAGACAAGGATAAATAGCCATCTTCACATTATTAAAGGCTTTCAGAAGAATAGTGAAAGTTATTTTATGTGAGTAAAGAAGTTACAGTTAGAAAAACAGACAGAAATTATACAGAATTTTAATTACATTGGGTAAATGTAAGCAATGTCTTATGGAACTAGGAGAGACCAGAGGAGTAAGAAGTTTGAGGGTAAAAGACACTGAGTTTAATTGGGAGCATGTTGAGTTTCTCTGGTAACCAACCAGCTGGGGTGGTCTTCCTGTCCAGCCCCTCACTGATGCTTGAATCCCTCCCTGAAGAGTTCCTTAAGAGTAGAAATCTAAGCTAATTGTTTTTATATTAGGGAACTCATTTAATCCTGAAGTAGGTGAGTCCTTCTGACTATTTTTATTTTATAAATTTTAAGTCATTCTGTAATATTGGAACACATTTTGTTTTAAACATTTAAGACGTTATATGTCAGGGTGAAATTATTCCTGGTCATCATTGCTAATCCTTGTTCCTTTAGCTCCTTCACATGGGTAACCAATGTTGTAAATTGGTTAGACTGTTAAAATAGATCATTTTCTCACCTTTATATACATATTTAGAAACAACAGGGTATTGTGTTGTGTGTATATTTTACCTGAATAGTATTATATATTTTGTGTGTCTTTCTGCTGCTTGCTTTTTTCCCCACTCAGCAATAAATTAGCATGACGGGTAAGAGGATGGAGCCTGGGGCCACACTGCCTCGACTCAGATCATAGCTTTGTCACTTGCTGGTTGCATGATACAAATTATTTAAACCCTTCAGTCTCAGTTTCTCTCCTTTATAAATTGGGATTGTGGTATACTTATAGCCACAGGGTCTTGTGAGGACTAGATGGGTAAATTTGGGTAAGAACTTAGAACCCTGCCTTGCACACACTGTTGACAGGCATAAAGCAACATTTTTCCTTATCATGATTCTTTAGTAATTTATAGGTTGGATCTGCCACAGTTTATTTAACCACTCCTAAATCGATGGGGATGTAGGTTGCTCTGATTTTCATTATTACAAACAAAGCTTCAAGCATTTTTTTATAGATGCTTCCTTATACACATGATAGTTCCTTAAGATAGATAGGCTGGGCGCGGTGGCTCATGCCTGTAATCCCAGCACTTTGGGAGGCCGAGGCAGGCGGATCATGAGGTCAGGAGATCAAAACTATCCTAGCTAATGTGGTGAAACCTCGTCTCTACTAAAAAAAATACAATACATTAGCCGGGAGTGGTGGTGGGCACTTGTAGTCCCAGCTACTCGGGAGGCTGATGTAGGAGAATGGCGTGAACCTGGGAGGCGGAGCTTGCAGTGAGCCGAGATCGTGCCACTGCACTCCAGCCTGGGCAACAGACAAGACTCCATCTCAAAAAAAAAAAAAAACAAAAAACAAAAAACAAAAGATAAGGAGTAAAATTGTGAATTCTGTCACATTAAAGGCTTTATTAGAAAGATACAATTACAATGAGTAGATAGCTGCCTTCTGTTTCTTCCACCTGTTGGTTTTATTTCTACTCCCTTGGCAGCCTGAGCCACACAGCAAACCCTGAGGTAGAAGACCCCTGTGGTTAGGACTAATTAATTCAGATTCAGATTAACTTTGGGGGTGGGGAGGGATCACATTTTTGAGAGGCTTGCTGTGTGCTAGGCCCTCCTCTAAACATTTATATATAATGACTCGTAATCATTATGAGGCCTAGGTACGATAACTATCCTTATTTTATTCATGAGGCAATGGAGGCAAAAAAAGCAAAGTAATTACTCAAGGTCACACAGCCATAAGCGATAGATCCTTTAGACAGTTGTGAATGTTGTCAGTAAAGCTCTTAGTATTCTGTTTACCACACAGGAAACAATCAGTGAATGTTAATATCAGTATGATTGTAGGGCTGACTGACAACTATTACAGCGATAGAATTATTACCACTTTACCCTTTTTACTGTCAGACTGTGATAGTGATAGAGCTCATCTCTGGGACATCCATTTAGTTTGTTTTAACACAGCAACAACAAAACTGGTTTCAAGCCCCAATTGACCAATCTGCTTTATTTACTCTACAGCCACAGAATACATTCTTAAACTTTGGGGGATCTGCTGATAAAGTTGCTATAACTAGCACCCCTGGTGTTTGCAACACACTTGAGATAAATGCAAATATAGTTAAATGCAAAATGTAGATACATATAAATATTTATTTGTGATGGAGCAGAAACTGGTGGTTGGGGGGTTGAATTATGTTGGGTGCTTGGGAAAGAGACTGGGAAGGAGCTGAAGAGAGGGGAGACCTTGGACCTGAGACTTGAGAAAGAGAGATCAGCTGGTATGAGATGGTAAAGTGGAGAGGCAGACTGGAAAGCAATTTCCTTCTTATCCAGAAAATTGTGCTGGAGCAAGAAAGATACGACATTCATTCATTCACTGAGTATTTACTTTGCGATAGAAGCTGGAGATACAAAGACAAGGCACAGTCCCTACCCCCAAGAGTTCATACTGTAGTATGGAGGACAGAACGTGAATGAATGATTGCAAGACAGGGGACACACATGGACATACTCTAGGGGTGCACACAGACTGTGGTGGGGGCACCAACAGGTCTTCCTGGAGAAGAATATGCTTGAGCTAGAATCCATCAGGATATGTAGGGGACAAACTGGGTTGGGAAGGAATGGAGCCGGATGGAAGAGCATGTCCAGTGGTGTGGAGTGGCCCAGTGGGCATGTGCAGGCCATTGCAAGGGTTAGGAAGGACAGAGGGGAGTTGGGAGACAGACCACATCACTCAGGAGCCTGAAAGCCACGTCAAGGAGTTTTGACTTTTAGCTTGAAAGATATGGGCAGCTACCACAGGCTACTTAGATTGGAAAGAAGCATGATTATGACTTAATTTTCCCAAGATAAGTTGTTTCTTCAAACACTGGCATCCTGAGGAAAAGCTGGGCTGCCTGGGGTTGTTGCAAGTGTGTCGGAGTAAGAGCATGGCAGGGATCAATCGACTGGAACCGGACAGGTGTTGGCAGTAGTTTTGGAAAATATTAGAAGGTGGATCTTAGTCACAGTGATTGAGCTTGACTGGCTACATTGGTCTCTGTGACAATGTCATGTGCAACAAACAAATAAATCATTGAATACCATTGCTCTGACCAGGAGTCACAGAGTTATTTCATTTAATTCCTAAAATAATTTGTGGATTTGGCATTGTTGTTACTCCCATCTTGCAGCTGAGTAAAGGAAGGCTCAGAGGAGCTGAGGAAGTTGCCGCAGACCACACAGGGTGTAAGTGCTTGAGTGCCCATGTGGGCTCCTGCACAGTCCAGGACTCTTTTGCTGCATGCAGCTGTCTTCAGAAGGCAGAGAGAAGTGAGGTGCAGAGTGCATTATGCTGTGAAGGAGCCTCACTCTGTGAAGCTACGGAAAGTAAGGACTCCTTCTGTGCTCCTGTGGGGTCCCATTGGGTGCCTGAGGTGATGATCAGATGTTCTTCTGAGCAGGAGAGATGTGGCTGCTTCTCCTTCCGCCAGGGTGGAGGCATGGGTGAGACTGCAGGGTTTGCAGAGGCATGAGGGCCCTTTGGCTTTCATCACAAGGGAAAGGCCAGATCAGCACAAATTCACCACTCCTTCTGGAAAAACTACGCCTAGGCCATGCCTGACTCAGCCTGCGAAGCTCAGCAGGGCAGTTTGGCAATCTGGCCCCTGAAGTGCTTCCTTTCTTCTGCATAGTTTTGGCGATAAGAAAAAAGGGATTTCTTCACTGCTCCTTGTAAGAATGAATGGGTGGAGGGGGCTATGGTGAAATGGGGTACAACCCCACCCCACCCTGCAAGGCTTCCTGCCACATCAAGACCTTGAGTCTCAAGAACTCTTCAGCAGCCACAGCCTGCAAGTTCAGGAAGGTGGGATGCTCTCTAGGTTCCTGAGCACCACACTTCAGTTCTCTGGTTCTTCAGGTACTTTCTTTTACCCCTTACAATGAGTCAGCAGTTTTCCAAGAGTTTTACAACTGGGACTTGATTTTATCTCCACAATATCCCTCCGAAGCAGATACTAATATCTCCATTTTAGAGATAAAAATCTGTGATGTCCACTTCCATTGGTGTCCATTTGATGCCATGGCCATTGCCACTCAGTGCACACAGACAGGCACTGTCCTGCATGCTGGGGAGACAGCAGAGAGTACGGCCACAGGCCCGTTACAGCAGCAGTGAATCTTTCAAATGAGATAATGAGCATGAATGTGTTTGATAGACCATAAAGTGCCAAGTGCCTCTAGGAACAAACATTCCAGCAGGAATAAAGGCTCAGCACACTGCAAAAGTTGGGTAACATTGCCCCATGTGGACCAGAAAGCTTTGGACACCTGTTACGTGTGACTGCTCCACCACAACGCTTCCACTGGGAGACTGGACATCTTAGCCTTCAAGGTCCTGGGGATCAGATAGACCACAACACTGATGCCCAATTTTAACCAACCACCACTCACTTATTTCAGCTCCCTCCACAGGGCCTGACCTAGGGCTGGCAGGCTGCTCAGCAGAGAAAGGTCAGGTCCCTGGTAGCCCCCTCATCCTGGGGTGAGCAGAGGAGCACCCCTCCAACCCCTGTCCTCTTGATCCTGAATCCTTGTTTGCCTGGACTTGTGCTCAAAAGTCTGAGATGCACAAGAACAAGAAGAAAGTTGGAGGGTCTTCATTAATTAGCTCTCAATTCATTGATTTTTGTTTTAAATGAACTGTCATCTCTTGTTCTTTCAAATACCTAAGTCAAGAATTTTTTTTTTTTTTTTTTTTTTGAGACGGAGTCTGGCTCTGTTGCCCAGGCTGGAGTGCAGTGGCCAGATCTCAGCTCACTGCAAGCCCCGCCTCCCGGGTTCACGCCATTCTCCTGCCTCAGCCTCCCGAGTAGCTGGGACTACAGGCGCCCGCCACCTCGCCCGGCTAATTTTTTTTGTATTTTAGTAGAGACGGGGTTTCACCGTGTTAGCCAGGATGGTCTTGATCTCCTGAACTCGTGATCCGCCCGTCTCGGCCTCCCAAAGTGCTGGGATTACAGGCTTGAGCCACCGCGCCCGGCCAAGAATCTTTTATTGTGTTATATTATTTGTTTTTTAATATACTGTTCTTAAACCCATAGCAAAGGGTACATATGTTACAAGGCTTATGAGATAGAAAGAAAATCAGAACTAAGGAAAGGAAGACAAGTCAGGTATTGGAATCAAAAGGACGAGGTTTTTGCTTATGTTAATTAGCTTCATTCAGCCATTCCACAATGTATGTATATATATATCAAAATATCATGTTATATACTATAAGTGTATAGCTTTTTATTTGTTAATTAAGAAATAAAAAAGAAATAAATTAATACAGAAAAAACCCCAAAACCTGCAAGACAAGTTTTTTTTGGACAACGAGCAGAGTATCTAATTTGCTATTATAAAAGCTATACATGCTTACTTAGAATATTTGTAAAATATAGAAAACATAAATTTATTTAATTTCTTCTCTACTGGTGATAATTTAGATTGTTGCCTTTCCCCCTGCTTTTATAAAACATTGCAATAAGCGTCTTTGTACACATAAGTTTGTAAACATTGCCAACTGTTTTCTTTTGCTAAATTCCTAGCATGACAGTACACCTATCATGTTTTATGCACATGTGAGACACAGACTCAGACCACTTAGGATTGGATCCCAAGTCTGCCACCTGCTAGCTGAATGGCCTCGAGGGGTTTCTTAGGACAATGGTTTCCATCTGGTGAATGTGGCTAACAGTACCTCCTTTATTGAATTGCTGTGAGGTGCGTGTGCCTTAATACATGGTAAGTACTTAGATCATCACCTGGCCCACAGTGAACTCAAAACTCTTAGCTATTATCGTTGTTATTATTTTTGTTATTGTTGCCAACTTGTTGTCCTGAAAGAGTGTCCCAATTTAAACTCCCACAAGCATTGTATGTGTTGGTTTCCACACACCTTTGTCAACACTGGGTATTATCATTCCTTTTATTATTTCATTATTTGCCAACCCAATAAGCAAAATTGTTGCTTTAATTTTACTTATTTGATTACTAGTGATGAATTTTTTTTTGATCTCTTTATTAGTATTTATTTACTTATTTGTGAATTTCCTGTTCATGATTTTTCTATTTCTGGTAGATTGTTCATCTTTTTCTTGTGGATTTATTTGCTAGTATATTAAAAATATTAGTCTTGCTAGTTGTGTATGTTGAAATGTGTTTTTTCCCCAAGTTTTTCTTGTTCTGTGTAATTTTGTTTGTATTTGTAGACATAGAAATTGGACTAATTTTTTTTTTGTTGTTCTTGCCTGTGCTTGAATACTTAGAAGCCTAAAATGAGATCAAATTATCTATGTATTTCCAATTTTTAATTTTTACAGTTTTTTTTACATTTAACTTTTGAATTCAAATGAAATTAGAGTGTTAATAGTTATTCCCCCATTTTTTATTTAATTATTTATCAATTAATTGTTATATGTGAAATAATATATTCTTGATTTGTTTCTCGGCTGTCTCCTTGTTCCATTAATCTCTCTATTTTTTCCTATGTTCATATTTTTCATTTTTAAAATCTTTATAAAATAGTTTAATATCTGGTGATACAAGTCCACTTTTGATATTTTTCTGAGAAATATTTTCTTGGCTTGATACTTTATCATCTAATTATTTCTATAAACTCAAGAATTATTTTGTCATTTCTAAGAATACTGATCTTGATTAGAATTGCATTTATTTTACAAATTAATTTAGGGCAAATTGATATTTTTACCACCTTTACACTTTCCTATCTAGAAACGTAGAAACATTAACGAAGACATTTAGAAGAGCTGTAGATTTAAAAAAAGTTGAAAAGATGGTATAGTGTTCCTGTGTACCCCATATTTTGCCCTATCATTAATATCTTACATGATTTTTCCCTATTGTTATTATCTCATACTGTTTTTTCCCTATTGTTTTCACTGTTGTTAATATCTTAATGGTTTCCCCTATTGTTAATATCTTATACTATTGAAGTACGTTTGTCACTACCGATGAATGTATCAATATACAGTTGACCCTTGAACAACATGGGTTTGAACTGCATGGGTCCACTTTTATGTGGATATTTTTCAATAAATATATTGGAATTTTTTTTTGGAGATTTTTGACAATTTGAAAAACCTCTCAGGCACACTGTGTAACCTAGAAATAGCTAAACAATTAAGAAAATGTTAGGTAGGACATGAATGCATAAAATACAGGTAGATGCTAATCTATGTATGTGTTAATCACCTATTTATGTTATGTGTAAGGCTTCTGAACAACAGTAGGCTATTAGTGGTTAAGTTTTGGGGCAGTCAGAGCTGTATGTGGATTTTCAACTGTGAGAAGGGGGAATGGGGGCTGGTGCCCCTACTCCCCTTGTTGTTGAAGGCCAACTGTTATTAACTAATGCCCATAATTTATTCATATTCTTTAGCTTTATCCTGATGTCCTTTATTGATCCCAGCGTTCCATTGAGAATACCACATTTGTTGTCATGTTTCCTGAGGCTCTTCTAGACTGTGGCAGTTTGTCAGACTTTCCTTGTTTTCAATAACCTTGACTGTTTTGAAGAGTGCTGGTCAAGTATTTTAAACATCCCTCAATTTGAGTTTGTCTTATTTTTTTTTATTATGAGTGGATGAGACACTGATTTTAGGCCATGGTAGTGTGAACCCCGAACATCTGAGATGATCTCAGTCAATTTAGAAAATTTGTTTGCCGGGGACGTGTGCCCCTGACACAGCCACAGGAAGTCCTGATGACATGTGTCCAAGGTGGTCGGGGCACGGCTTGGTTTTATACATTTTAGGGAGACATGAGACATCAGTCAACATGTGTAAGAAGTACATTGGTTAGGTCCAGAAAGGCAGGGACACGTGGAAGCAGGGAGGGGGCTTCCAGGTCACAGGTAGGCCAGAGACAAATGGTTGCATTCTTTTGAGTTTCTGATAAGCCTTTCAAAGGAGGCAATCAGATATGAATCTATCTCAGTGACCAGAGGGATGACTTTGAATAGAATGGGAGACAGGTTTGCCTTGAGCAGTTCCCAGCTACACTTTTCCCTTTAGCTTTGTAATTTTGGGGCCCCAGGATTTTCCTTTCACGGTAGCTAGGGAAAATCTTTTTTTCTCTCTCTAAGAAATATCTATCAGTGGGGCCTTACAGAGGAGATGTTGAGTGCTACGGAATAACAAGTTTCCATCAAGAATGTGGTAACATGTGGAAATAGCTTTTCATGGCCAATTTTCATTAAGACTCGCATAAATCTCAGGTCAACACATGAAGTTTCAGTCCAAGGAAGGCCATCTTCTGAGCAACTAGGTTAATGCAGTTGACTATTTAGTCTTACAGTTGTCTAACTTGTCTCATGGATAGAACTTAGAGGAAAGGATTAGTATACAGGTAGTGACTTCCTTAGACTACCATTCCCAGTGTTTAGGAGTAAAGGCTTAGAGTCAAACTTCTGGGTTCAAATCCTGTCTATACTTCTTCTCTAGTTCGTTGATGCTGACATCTGTTCAGGGCAGTGTCCTTATCTGATGATGGAGAAGATGATCGTACCTGCTAAAGAGAGCTGTTGTATGAATTAGATGAGATGGCACATGATAAATCATCAAAACTGTTAGTTAAAGTAGTCATTATTCTTTCAGTTGAGGCTTCTGATGGGCTCTGGACCCATGAGGATTAGGAGTTACACTCTCAGATACATGCCTGAAGCTCTTGAAGATGCTGTTGAATGTATTTACTTATGCTTTGGAAACCAAATGAATAGGTAGCAGGGTTGATAATCTAGTATGAAAATTGAGAAGTCAAACCAGTGCACTCATCTAGATGGACAGTTGCCTGCCTCTGAATGGAGCCAAGCCTTTGCGCCACCCACAGGTAGGGTTGGGTTTTCTGTAGGAAGCAGCTTAGGGTCAGCTGTGTCCCCTACAGAGGTCCTTGGCTGAATGCCCAATCTTCTGCTTCATAGCACAAGCAGATTATTTTGTCCCCAAAGCAAAACATTTGCTTGGTTTCAGAAAATTCTGTACAAGGCTCCTGGATCATGAGCTGAGGGTTTCTCTCAGGACTACTTTGTTTTGAATTAGCTGCAAATGGTTTCCCATTGCCATCTCTATTGCCACCACTTCCAGGACAATGTACAGGTTTCCTCCATGGAATTATTGAATCAATTTTGGAGGAAATTACCCAAGGTAGCCATTTTCATGAATTATCAATTAATGTTGACCTATACTCTCTGACTAATTAGGTTCGAGGACCTAGCCCCTTGAGACCTTGAATCATAATATAGAGTTACATCATCTGTCTTTCAGTTATGCAGGGCAGGAAGGCACAAATCCATTTAATCTAACAGAGTTATTATATTATTAGTATAATTATCAAGGAAATGCTAAGACATTTACTAACACTTAGAAATGTTCTACTGCTTAAAATGTTGCAGTTGTATTGAGATTTGAATGTTGTCACTCCTTAAGGATTGAGCTTACTTAGTGCTTGAGCCCATGGCTGATTTTGACCTGTAGAGACTGAATTACATTTTGTTTTTGGGTCCGTGCTTAAGCTAGGAGCTACTATATTATTTTTTTAGTATTCAGAACTCTGTGCTTTGTGGGCACATACTTCAGTACTTCCATTTTATAAGTCAGGAAACTGAGAGTACAAAGGTCATATATGTCATGAATTAGAGGCCAAGTTGATGGTGGGGGTTCCAAGTCCAGTTTCTTTTAAGTGTTAATAATAGCTCAACTATGTCTTCAATGAATTTGTTTCCCCACTCACCTTGGCAGAGTTGCTCAACTCTGCCAAGCTTAAAAAGCTGGACATTTCTCCAACATTGTATTTCTTTCAGCATATTGCTTTTTTTTTTTTCTTCCTGTTTCTGCCTCTGCTTCTCCTAGTTGACTTTGAGGCCCTTGAGGGGAGTGGCTTTGTCTATTATATTCTGCATATCTAGCAGTTGGCTCCATAGCAGGCCTAGAAGGCTCCCATTAAGTGCTTATCGAATGAATGAACAGATGAATGGACACAGCATGCCAGTTTGATGAACGATCCTCACATTTGTATTTGACTGCCAACATTCTTTGTGCCAGGGATTTGCCACTAGCCTGTAGTTTGGAGCTGGAGACTGGGCCTTCCTTTCTTGGGACCTTGCACTTGGGTGCTCTGGGTGGGTTCCCCTCTTGTGTCACATATGTATGACATACTCCAGGGTCCCTGCCGAGACCTGCTTAGAACCACTGGATGTCAAAGGTGGAAGAGCATCTAGTGCAATCCTATTCTTTCACAGATAAAGCGTCTGAACAGACCTCATATCCCCAGCTCTTGTACGTAGCCCAGAGCTGGGATTCAGGGGGCAGTTAGATGGGACTGATGGTTTGATTTCGCGTGAGCTGAAGCAGAGTGACTCTTTAATGCCATTTGAGGCCGTGGGTGGAAGTGCAGCTTTGCTTTGCAACATCTAGCGCTATGGGCACTGAGGTGTATTTGTCACCGGGAGAATCTAGTAGAAGTAATGACGATTACCAACTGATCCTCCTTGCTGCCTCACGTCCTGCCCCTCCTCATGGCCTGTCACAAACACCTTGCACAACTGTCCTTGTCCTCCAAATGCACATGGGGCAACTCTTTCCATGAGTCAGTTCCACTAAGCCGTGCCATTAGTCAGGCTGTGTGACCTCAGGAATGTCACCTGGCGTCTGCAGGATTGGAGCGGGGCAGGGAGCTGGAGCGTGGTTCCCTGGTGAGGCTTTGCCTGGGCCGTGTGAACAGGGACAGGCCACATTTTGAGGAGCCTGACTGTCTGCTAGTTCTTGACCCCTGCTCCGCCTTGAATCTGAAATTCTTGCATTTGAAACTGGGTCAAGGTAAATGTGGGTGATGTGTTGGTGGTAGATATGATGATATAAAGACTGGAGTGTCAGAGTCGATGTTTTAACTCCAGCCTGGGTTAGACCTCAGACGAGTGCTCAACATATGATTGGAGAAACACACTTGTCATGTTTTGGTCAGGGCTCTTTAAAGGTGAATAAGTTGGACGTGCTTTTCATTTTGTATTTTGTACTATATCTTTAAAAAATCCAAGTCCGGAGAGGGTGAGGACAGAGATGCGTAGGATGGAGACCCTCACACTTTGTGGGGACATTGGCATTGGGGATCTTCTGAGGCCGAGGGCCTTTTCTTCCTCCTCAAACTGGGGATAACCTTAAGGCCAGGACTGTGTCTCTCCACTGCACTCCCTCTGCAGGCTCGAGGGTGGGGCTGTCTTCTTCCTCATCCCAGGGTCTCCCTGAGGTTTGCTGTGTCCTGTCTTCACACTGGGGCTTCCCTGACAGCAAGGGCTTCCTCCAACACCAGAGGAAATCTAGGAATACTCAGGCCTCAAATTGAGGACCCTGTGATGGACAAAAATAGTAGCATGCATTACCAAAGGGCAGAGTTGTCATTTTCCTTCGCCTCTGTGGCCAGGATGGCAGGCATTTGGTAAAGGGCAAGGGGAGGCATGCTTCCAGCATCTGGAATCATCACACTGGCTCTGTGTATGTATGTGTGTATGTATGTATGTATGTGTGTGCACGTGGCATATGGTGTGAGAGGGTGCAGTGTGTGAACCTCATGTAGGTGAGGCTCTGGGGGGTAACGGGAAAGAGGTGTTCCCTCTTCTAGGAGGACATGGTGGGGGCAGAGAAGCAGGTGTGGGCTGAGTAAACCCATGCAAAGTCTGATTAGGGCTTAAAGTGTGTTTGCCATGTGGGCCTGACTCAGCCTCTGGTGTCAAAGGTTCAGGCGAGGTTGCTTTGTGAACAGGGTGGAGTAGTCCAGGTCCACTTATGGAAACTCTATAAATGGAAGCCTGGGCTTCAGTGTGGGCTTGCCTCCTGGTTTGGGGAAGTGCTGCTCAGTCCTGCCTCCTCCCACTCGCCTTCCCACACCTGGACACCTGCAGCCAGCCATCTTTCATGAAGGCCCCTTCTGTCCCACAGTAGGTCTGAGCTGGGATTTTCTTTGAGCAGCAAACCAATCCAGCTGCATCCGGGAACCCCACAGGTCGCCCTGCTTGGTACCGCCTTTTGCTCCTCAGTCCACTCTGTTCTGTTCTGGCCTCTGTGTCCCCACTCAGGCTGTCCTCATCAAGGTCACCAGCCACTCTGCATTTCTTGACCAGTTAGTATTGGTTGACTCCATTGATTATCCTTCCTTTCTTGGACACCTGTCTTCTCTTGTCTTTCCAGTCTCCACCCTCCTAGTTTCTGCTCCTTCATTGACTGCTCCTTGTCAGCAGGCTGTACAGGCTCCTTCTCCACTGTCCAACCTTGAGATCTTGTGGTGTCCCCGGCTCGGTGGGGCCCTCTTTTCTCCTTGGATGATCGCAACCACTCACATATCTTTAAATACTTTCTATGTGATGACAGTTCTCAAATATGTTCATTTTTGGCCCAGATATCTCTGTGTTTCAGACATATATTCACATATCTCCTAGTCCTCACCTCTCTGCATCCACCTAGTGGCCTAAGCCGTAAACGTGGGAGTCTTTCTGCCTTCTTTCTCCTCGTTTACCCCACACGTCGTGTCCCCCTGCTACTCCTGTTAGTTATTCCTCCAGAACACTTAGCGTCACCCTCTTGTCTTTGTTTCCACTGCTGCCATCTACCATTTTTAGCCATAGTTCCAGTAGCAGGTCCTTCCTCTCCCTCTTTCATGCTTCCTCCATCATCCAACCTTTATCCATTTTGCAGATGGAATAATCTTTTGAAGCTTTGAATCAAATAAAAAGCCTCTGCTGAAACGCCTTCAAGGTCTTCCTGATGCATTTTGAATAAAATCTGAACAGTATATACATGTTGTCTGAGGTCTGATGGGATACATGCTCAGGCAGGTGTGTGTTTATACCTGTGAACAAACCTAAACAGACGCAGGTGCATATTCACCTTGGCCACGATGTGCCCACCCCAAGACAGCCCTATTGTTTAGGGTCTGGAACCCATCAATGTCTGGCATCATGCTTGGCATTAGGTGCTCAGCCGGAGCTCAGTGAATGAATAAATGAGCTTTTGGTGTCCTCTAAGTGTAAACTCCACAAAAACAACACTTTTGGTCTGTTTACTGCTACATCTCCAGCACCTAAAGGAAAGCCTGGCATATAGTAGCTACTCAATAAAGATTTGTTGAATGAAAACATAAATAAATGAATGAGAACACAATGAGTAATCTATAGATAGGCTTTGCCATTCTGGCTATTTAGAAATCAAAGGTAATGGGTTCAGTGACACTTTTGCCAGTCAATTCACATTCAAGAAAAGGTTCCCTCAGACTTCCTCTCACCTCCAGCGCCCCGTCATCGCCACCATCGTGTAACCCATCATCTCTGTTGCCCTCACCGCAGATCGGCCTTTCCACGCTACCCGAGCTAAAGAGCACCCCTCTTCCCCGGACACTCCTCATCACTTTCTTTTATTGTCTTCACTTTCTTATTTATGCATTTGCTGAGTTGCTTTTTGTCTGTCTTCCTCCTCACGTGAGCTCTGGGAGACAGGGATTCTGTGTATCTGGTTCGCTGCTGTAACTCCAGGGCTTGGCACATAGAAGATTCTGTGTCACATACTCTCACATAGGAGAAATTTGTTTTAAGGAAACAACAGAAGTGGTGGAGTCTAGATTTGAATTCCAGAAGTCTGATTCTTGATCCTATGTCCTGAACCATTATTCGTGTTGCTCCCACCCTATAAGTAGTGTAACTCTGTCTTGCACATACAGCCTTCCCCTGACTCTGTTAGATGCTGCATCTCTGTCTTCTCCACACGGAGCATTGACTGGGCCCCAGTGTGTGCGGCCGTCTCCCAACTCAGGCCAGACTGGGTGCAATTAGCAGAAGGCCAAGTGCCTCTATGGCCAGCAGGTGGTGCTGTTGGGAAGAGAAGAGAAAAGGGGTCCCCAGTGGATTCTAAAGGAGGGAGGACTGGTTATGAGGCTGGCTGGGGAACTGGGTGATGAGGGAGGTTGAGTTGAGAAGGCCCTGACAGCTGACCACCTCTTTTCTTTCAACCATGAATGCCAGTGGTGCCCCCCACGATACCACAATCACCACCATCACCCCTGACCCACAACTTCAGAACACCAAGCTCCCTGCTGAGCTGGCCCTACAGGGCGAGTGGCCAGAGTCTCACATGCTTGTCAGTTGAGACAGGGTCTCGAGGATGTAATCCAAATTATACATTCATCTGGTGTAAAGGTTATTCCCTCACTCATTATCCCCTCGATAGGTGACTGTAGGGGATGCCTGTCACTCTCTACCCCAGTTTTTGATGAACTCCTAAGCCATAGATTCAGTCTTAGAGATAAGTGTAATAGTCCTTAAAGTATGATATTAAACATGACAGAGAGTGTGTCATCAGAGGTATTTCCCCTGGGTTAAAGCTTGTATTTTTAAGCCAAGAATATGGGCATTGGAATCAGATGAGCTGGGTTTCAGCTCTGGCATTGATACTTACTGGCCGGATAATCTTGGTCAAGCTGTTAAACCTTTTGGATCCTCAGATCATTTATCATTCATTCACTCACTTATTCTGATGTACCAGGATCTGATGCCAAACCACTGTGCCTTAGAAGCAGAGACGTGGATGGGAAGAGGTTCCAGTATTTGAGCAATCCCTGGGTGACCTGCCTGGCTGGACCCTCCCATCCCCGTGCCTGCTCTCCATGTTGTCACTTGGTATGGGCACTTCCTGATTCTCAGTGGCATTCAACATTTTGCATACTCTCTCCTTCATGACTTTTCTGTTAAATCATTGACTGCTTCTTAATCTTTTGTCAAGGGCTCTCCCTCTTCTCAACCTTTAGCTGTTGAATTTTCTCAGGGCATGGTCTTAAGTTCCCTTCTTTTCTTAATCTATATTCTGTCACTGGATGATCTATCCACCCCAAAGCTAGCATGCTACCCCTATGATGATGGCTCCCAAGTGTAGATCTCCATTCCTGACTTTTTCCTGAGCTCCTGACTCATAGATGTAAGTGCTTACTTTGTATCTCTGCTTGGTGGTTCTATATGCATCTCAAAATGGAGAGGTTCAAAACTGAGCCCCTGGTCTTCTTACCTGCCCTGCACCCAAACCTGTTCCTCCTTTAGTCTTTCCCAGCTGCTCCTGGAAATGGTGGCTGCTGCTGCACAGAGATCATTCCAGAGACTTGGCTATAGCCTTGGTGTCCCCAGTGGCTCCCGCTTCGCTTCTTGCTTGCTTCCTCTAATCCATTCTCCACACTTTAACTAGAGCAATATTTGCAATCTGCAAATTGAATCTTGTCACTCTTCTGCTTAAAAATCTTTACTGCTTCACTCTTAGGGCAAAAGTCAAAACCTGTCATGTGGTCTCAGAGGCTTGCGGGGTCTGCTTCTGCCCACACACCTCCTGTCCCTGTCTGGGGACACAGTCCCTTTCACTCCCTATCTTTGTGTCTGAGACAAAAATCAGGCTTTTCCTATATCAGAACCATCTTTTGTTTTCACTATAATTTTTTTCTGCTTGTCACCTGGACAACTCCTGCTCTCTCTCCAGTTTCAGATTAAGTTTTATTTTCTCATGGAAGATTTTCCTGATCTCTAGGCTAAATCAGGTTCTCCAATTCATTATTTTATGTAACCTAGAACTTTCTTTCGTTGAATGTAACAAAATTTAGAATCATGTATTCATTTTTGTGTATTTCTTATACTGATTGCCTTTTTTTTTTTCTTCTTTTTTGAGACGGAGTCTTGCTCAGTCACCCAGGCTGGAGTGCGGTGGCGCGATCTCGGCTCACTGCAAGCTCCGCCTCCCGGGTTCACGCCATTCTCCTGCCTCAGCCTCCCAAGTAGCTGGGACCACAGGTGCCTGCCCCTACGTCTGGCTAATTTTTTTGTATTTTTAGTAGAGACGGGGTTTCACCGTGTTAGCCAGGATGGTCTTGATCTCCTGACCTCGTGATCCGCCCGTCTCGGCCTCCCAAAGTGCTGATTGCCTCTTTTACTAAGATCATATGCTCTGAGTGCAGGGACTGTGTTTGCTTGTTTACCATTGCATACCCAATACCCAGTATAGAGCTTGACATGTAAAAGGGGCTCAAAAATACTTGCTGAATAATAGATTAATGAAAGGAAATTTGCCTTGATATTAGACTGAGCTTTGCTGAATGAGAATAGATTTTGAATGCTAGCATCAGCTTTGGAGGGTAATGTGAAGAGCATCTAAACTAGGCTATCTCAATTGTTATCTCTGAGATCTTGTGTGGGTTAATTTCGTTGAGCCTTAGTTTCTTGTCTATAAAATAGTCATATTAATATGACCTCCTTTTTTGCTTGTTATAAGGGTTATAATAGCAGCTAATATACATAAAGTGCTTAGAAAATATCTACCATATAGTATTCACCATTATTGCCATTTTTAATATTATTATTTCCACTCTCTTCCTGGTGCAGGAATCACTCTGCAACATCTTTGGCAGATAGTTTTGCCATCCTAGTGATGGGGAACACTCTTCTTGAAATCTCTAGCTACTTTTAATGAAATCCAAACTATCTACTCTAGAATTGGCTTCACTAGCATGTAAATCTATGTTAATAGTAACTATCTGCTAATAGTAATAATCATATTAATCCTTCACATTTTACGAATTACTAAATACTTCTACAAATACCTCATTTGATCCTGAGGACAGCCATCTAGGATGGGTGGGTGATCATCAGTGCAATTTTACAGACGCAGAAGCTGAGGCTGGAGAATTGCCAAAGATCATGCAACCTTTAAGTAACCCAGGACTTCATTATAAAAAATCTCCAGAGGGAGCTGATTGTTCACTGATGTTGCATAAAACTATTCATTGGGAGCAGAAAGAAAAAATTTGAACTTTTTTCTTTATGTATTTTTATCTTGTCTTTTAAAATTGTCTGTATTTTGTGTTTGTTTTTTAACTTACATGATGTGAGAATGACAGTACATATCTATTGCTTCTAAATAATATATATGTATTATATGATGAACCTCAATAAAACTTTCAACTCTTTATTAAAATATGCATTCAGAAAAGTGCATATATTGTAAATGTCCAGCTGAATGAATTTTCACAAACTGAACACAACCAGGTAAGCAACCCCCAGACAAAAAAATAGAATGTTACCAGCAACACAGAAGCCTTCCTTTGTCTCCTATCCAATGACCACACTACTACAACCAACACACACACAGCCACGTTCTTACTGTCTACAACAGAGATGTATTTGGCCAGGTTTTATACTGTACATAAATGACATAAATGAAAAGTATGCAGAGTGTTTTATGTTGAACCCTATGATAAATGATATAAATGGAACTATGCAGAGTGTTTTATGTTGAACCCTATGATAAATGATATAAATGGAACTATGCAGAATGTTTTATGTTGAACCCTATGATAAATGATATAAATGGAACTATACAGAGTGTTTTATGTTGAACCCTATGATAAATGATATAAATGGAACTATGCAGAGTGTTTTATGTTGAACCCTATGATAAATGATATAAATGGAACTATACAGAATGTTTTATGTTGAACCCTATGATAAATGATATAAATGGAACTATACAGAGTGTTTTATGTTGAACCCTATGATAAATGATATAAATGGAACTTTATAGAGTGTTTTATGTTGAGCCCTATGAACAGTTTTTGACCTTCATAAATGGCAATTTCATATGTTTCATCCTAATGCTTTTTTATGTGTCTTTTTTTTTGGCCACTTACTTTATGTTTGTGAGATTCATCCCTATTGCTGTGTGTAGCTGTAGATCATTTGTACACATTGCTGTATGGAATTCCACTGTGTGACTATACCACTGTTTTTTATTCATTGATGTGTATTTGTATCTTTCTGATACTTGGATATTATGAATAACACTAGAATAAATATTTTTTTGAAAGACGTAAGCCTTTATTTCTTTGTTTTGAAAATAAACCTGGTTGAGTCGGTTGCCTTTTGATGATTACTCAAATAGGCCAAATCTCATATTCTCGTCCAACTCCTCCAACTCTTCCTTGGCTTCAGCCTTGGCTGGAGCTGCAACAGGAGCAGCAGTGGTGGCAGTGGCCCCAGGGGCAGCAGCCACAAAGGCGGATGGGTCAGCCAAGAAGGCCTTGACCTTTTCAGCAAGTAGGAAGGTACAATCAGTCTCCACAGACAAAGCCAGGACTTGCTTGTACCCATCGATGGTAGAATGAGGTACTGATGCAACAGTTGGGTAACCAATCTGCAGGCAAACATTGGCAACATTGCGGAGACCCTCCAGGAGGCGAGAATGCAGTTTCCTGTGGGATATCAAGCACTTCAGGGTTGTAGATACTGCTACTGTTGAACAGCTGCTGGATAATCAGCCCCAGGGGGAAGGGAGAGATGTTCAGCATGTTCAGCAGTGTGGCTTCGCTGGCTCCCACTTTGTCACCAGTCTTGATCAGCTGCACATCACTCAGGATTTCAGTGGTGTCACTCGTGATTTTAGTGGTGATGCTTAAAGCTTGGAGAAAGGAGGTCTTCTTGGGCTCCAGACCGGTGTTCTGGCCCGGGACAGTGACTTCACATGGGGCAATGGCACCAGCATGGGCGGCAGCTGGCACCTTACTAGCCAGCAGCATGTCCCTGATCTCAGCGAGGTCCTCCTTGGTGAACACAAAGCCCACATTTCCCTGGATATGAGGCAACAGTTTTTCCAGAGCTGGGTTGTTTTCCAGGTGCCCCTGGATGGCCTTGCGCATCATGGTGTTCTTGTCCATTGGCACCACAGCCTTCCCTCAGAGGAACATGTGGATCTGCTGCATCTACTTGGAGCCCACATTGCTGCTCCTACAATGAAACATTTCAGATAATCATAGAAAAATTAGATGATCTGAAGGAAGTAGTTGGACTTCCAGGTTGCCCTGTCTTCCCTGGGCTGCATGGCAGTGTGTCGGGGTTGCCACCAAGGGTTTAAAGGTGATGTCATTTTCACAAGGATGCCTGATGAGAGCTAGAATGAACATTCTAATATTTGACTTTTGGTGACTGTATGCAGGGCAGATGCCTAGGAGAGGAATTGCTCAGTCATGGGCTGTGTATACATTCTGCTTTAGTAATGACTGTCAAAGAGTTTTCCATAGTGGTTGCACCAATTTGCACTCCTACAACCTCACCCACACTGTGATTCTGTCTTCTTACTTTTATCCCCTCCAGTCAGTATGTTGTGGTATCTCTTTGAAGTTTTCATTTGCATTTCTCTGATGAATAATGAGAGGTTGAACACCGTTTTTATATGTTTATTGTGAAGCTGAAATATTTTTATTACCAGGGTGTGCAACATAAAAACTTTCAGGACTTGGGAAGAGGAGGATAATTTCTCTAATTGCTTAGACTAGTTTTTTCTTAGACCATTGTGAGGAAAGGAAATTCCATCTTCTGGTGCTGGGACAGAAAAGGGGAACATATGAAAGGGAGGTGAGGACCTCCACTTTTTGTCTTTGCCAGAATCTGCTCTGGGTTTGACAAGAAGCGTGTTCTGTACCCAACAGCCAGTTTTCTCCTGCCCTGCTGTGATGTTCCCCAACCTTGGGGCAGCCGTCCCTCCAGTGACTGGCTGACTAAGGCTGTTTTACTGCATTCAGAGAGAAGCAAAATCTTGTGGTAACCTATAAGCAATTCAAGTGCAAGAGTAGGTGATAATTATTGATGAAAAAAATTGCATCCACACTTCCTATAATCTCAGCTACTTATTTGGCCTCTGCTTGCATATTTCATGGAGAGTGGGATCACTACTTCATGAGTGGCTCATTTCATTTGCTAGGCCGTTTTATTCCTGATATGAGCAGAATCCGCTTTTCTGTGCCCAGAACTCACCGATCCATGCTATTCTCCTTGGGATCACAAGTAATAAATCCACGGCCTCTCTCTTTGACATTTGAAAGGCCTGAAGACAGCCACTGTGTGTCCCTAAGTCATCTCCAGATGAAACGCCCCCTTCCTTCAGCCACGGCTCGTGTGACAAGGTGCCCAGAGACCTCGCCCTTTTGCTCATGTTCATTTGGATGAACTAAAAGTTGGCCCGTGTCTACCTTCAAATGCAGTGTCTGAGTTTGAGGCTCCAGAGGGGGTCTGACCTGCAGAACTCCCTGTACCTGCTGTTCTCTTTGCGCTAATGCTCACACCTGATCCCACATGGAAAGCTCCTTCCTATTGTTCATGTTGCTACTCGGACATCCCCATCTCAGATCGGCCTTTCCATGCTACCCGAGCTAAAGAGCATCCCTCTTCCCCGGACACTCCTCATCACTTTGTTTCATTTTCTTCATTTTCACTTTCTTATTTATGCATTTGCTGAGTTGCTTTTTGTCTGTCTTCCTCCTCATGTGAGCTCTGGGAGACAGGGATTCTGTGTATCTGGTTCGCTGCTGTAACTCCAGGGCTTGGCACAAAGGAGATTCTGCGTCACATACTCTCACACAGGAGAAATTTGCTTTAAGGAAACAATAGAAGTGGTGGAGTTTAGATTTGAATTCCAGAAGTCTGATTCTTGATCCTATGTCCTGAACCATTATTCGTGTTGCTCCCACCCTATAAGTAGTGTAACTCTGTCTTGCACATATAGCCTTCCTCTGACTCTGTTAGATGCTGCATCTCTGTCCTCTTGTCTTCTCCACACAGAGCATTGACTGGGCCCCAGTGTGTGCGGCCATCTCCAACTCAGGCCAGACTGGGTGTGATTAGCAGAAGGCCAAGTGCCTCTATGACCAGCAGGTGGTGCTGTTGGGAAGGGAAGAGAAAACGGGTCCCCAGTGGCTTCTAAACGAGGAGGGACTGGTTATGAGACTGGCTGGGGAACCAGGTGATGAGGGAGGTTGAGTTGAGAAGGCCCTGCCAGCTGGCCACCTCTCTTCTTTCAACCATTTTCAGATGTGAGGCAGGCGTCCATGGGAGAGGAGAGCAGGAGTGGACAAGTCCAGATCTGCTGTCCATGGGGTTATTGACAGGAGCAGGAATGGTGGTGGTGGCCCCCATGATACCACTTCTCCTGGTCAAGACCTGCCAGTTCATGCTTAAACAGGCCTAGGCTGGGAACCTGCTCATCGATCTAGTATTTGATCACCCCTCACCAGCCCCTGCTGCCCCGCTCATGGAGAATGTGGCTATGGAGGGGGCAGGCAGTGGGAACTAGGCCTCCTGGGTTTACAGTTTTCCAGAAAAATCCCTTGGGCTATAAGTGTCTCTAGCGTGGAGGGCCTCGTCTACTTTCTCTCTTCTTCCCTACCTGGAAGAAGGCATCATGTCTTATACACACAGGTACTCAGGGCAACCAACCATCCCAGTTTGTCGGGGACTGAGGGAGTTCCCAGGATTCAGAACTTTCGATGCTAAAATTGGGACAATTCCAGGCAAATCAAGATGAACTAGTTACCCTATCAATGAAAGCGATTGTCCAGGTGGTCTGGAGGCCAGCACCCTCCTTTGTCTCTGCTCGGGGGGCATGCTGGTGGCCGGCCGTGAGGGTGTCTCAGACCTCAGTGTGATGGGCCCTGTGAAGTCCGGCAAGAACACAGCCAGCCCCAGGAGCTGCCATCTGGGCTCTTATGCCAACAGGATACATGTGTCATTCACACGCAGGCAGCTGGTAGAGGACTGCAGACCCCCGGGGCCACTGCAGCACAGAGCCCAATCTGCAGTACTTAGGAGCTAGGCTGAAACCACAGAGGGCTTTCCGGAGGTCAGGTTGAAACCCCTGGTTTGGCTGAGGCAAACAGGGGAGAGCCCTGGGTGGGAGAGAGGAAGGTGCAGGCAGAAGGGAATCTGTGATGGGTTGTCAGGCGGAAGAACAGGCGGATCACTTTGGTGCAGAAGAGAAAGGGTGTCTGGATGGTAAAGAAAAGAGTTGTAAAAGGGAGCAAACACACTAAACCCAGCTGGGAAGAACGAGATTGGAAAGCAGTGAGGAATCACTGTAGCGTGCTACTCAGGGCTGAAGCATTTGTGGGTCCAAAAACATTAAGAAAACCCTAAGTCTGGGCGAGCCACTTCCCATCACTTACCTGTCTTCCTCCTTTCCTTTAGTTTCAAGCCATGGTCACACATCTGCTGGTCCCCAGAAGTCTGGGCCCCCTGAAGCGGCTCCCAGGAGTGTTCCGGAAGCCAGGGAAACTTCCTGTCTCCTGAGCTTGCGGTCAGGTCTTCTGAATCTCCCTTCATGGGAGGCTCCCTGCCCCTGGGTCCCATTTCCACATGTAAGTTAGAGTTAGAGGAGTCACAGTATTTGATGGATTGGGAGGAGCTGGTTGTCACCCACTGGCTTGCAAACCTCTAGTTCATGGGACACAATGCATCCCAAGGCAGCTCCTGTCGCCATCCAATAGATCTCATTATAAGAAAATTCTTAAACTGAGCCCAATTTCATGATTTCTGCCCATGGATCCTAACTTTGTTCTTTGGCACTTCACAAAAATCTCACTCCTCCCTCATAAAAGCACTTAAAATATTTGAGTTCAGCTGTCCCACTCCCTCGGGTATTTTCTTTTGTAGACTAAATATTTTTCAACACTTCCTGATGTGAAAGTCGTTCAGGCCACTGCTCTGCTTGCCTGCCTCCAGGCGCTGTCGCAGGTTTCCAGAGTCTGACTTGGAATAGCAGTTTCTCCATGAATATCTTGAATGACTGAGTGAATCCGCAGCTCCTCCTATGAATTCCTGTCAGTTTGTATTTTTTCCTCTTGGCATGTGGGGCCCACAGATCCACTATTGTCTCATGTTGAGTTAACTGTTAACTAGAAACCCTAACATCTCCTTAGTAAGACCCCTCCCTACTTCCTGAGAGGCTCAGCACAGAAGCGGCAGCTGGGGAAGTCTGAATGCTGTGTCCTAGCTGTCCCTGTGGCCTCTGTGGCCATGGACTTGGTCTGTGTCTTTAGAGACCAGGCTGCAGCAGCAGTGGCCCAGGCAGTGGCTGGGGCAGACCTCTGTGAGCACGAGGAGGTGTGGAGGTCCCTATGACAGAACTAGATGAAAGCCTTCTGGCTGCTTGGCGTCTGCTCACCTATCTGCAATCTGCAGACTTGTCCCCTTCCTAACCGTAGAGGCCGACCCCGTAATCAGCAGATTTCTCCTCTCTCTGATAAGTCTGGACTCTCCCTGTTCATTAGCACCGTGCTCCCTCTTAATGCCTGGGTGTCTGATCTTGGACTCCAATCTGTGCACGCCTTTGATGCTGGAGAACAAAGAGGTTTCTTGGACTTGAGCCAAGCTGGAAAAGTGTTTTTGAACAGAAGCTTCACTGATAGGAAGGCCTCTCTGGTGCATCTCTGAAGAATGGAGCTCTGGGAGCTGCTAGCCCTAGGGAATAGCTGGCTTATTCCAAAGTTGGAAAATGGATGAGAAAACCTATTTCAACTAGGCAAGGAGGCAAGAGAACTGTGATTCAGGCATCTGGAGATGTTCAGGGACTTGAGACACCCAGGAGATTTTCAGAAAGGTACCCTTGGTGCATGTGGCCTGCAGAAGAGACAGCTTGTAGCTCTGCACAGGGATACTGACTGCCTGCTTCACCACTGTCTCTCCAGCACCTGGCACAGTGACTGACACCTGGTAGGTGATCAGCGAGCATGTTTTAGGTGGATAAATAAATGAATGAATGAGAAGACAGTTTTTGGAAATCTTTTCTGTATGCCATAGCACTTTCATTACAAAAGTAAGAGCTCCATTCTGGAGTCAGAGGGACTTGGGTGAGCATCCTGACTTCACCACTTACCGGCTTTATGACAAGTTCCTAAGCAATGGGCAGCATAGGAACTCCCCAAAGTTGCTGTTAGAATCTCCATAGAGAATGTGCGTGGAATTCAGGGCCTGGTCCATGTCACCCACAGACTCAGTGACCCTCAGTTTAGCCAAACAACTGAGACATAGAGCTCCACACGCCCTACAGGGACGGGCTGTCCTGGCCCTCCACCTCCTCCTCAAGAGGCTTGAGGAGGGAGGGGGACCGGTAGAATGGGTAAGAAGCTACATCCCACCCCAGGAAGCTGGTCCTTGGCATAGCTTCCTTTGGGCTCAGGTTGGAGCTCGGGCCACTGCCGAGGGAGCAGCCTGTGACTATTTCATGTCAGTACAGTGCCCTCTCAATCCGTTCACAAACCCCAGTGGCCGCTGCCTGTGTTTCCTCCATGGGTAGGGAACAGCAGACCGGTTACCCAGGCCCCAGGCCTACCTGAAACCTGGCCAGATGGCAGGGCAGACAGTTTTGGTTCTCGAGTCTGCATTCATCTCAGCGGCATGCTTCGCTCTCTCCTTTGACACAGATGCTATGTTTGTAGGTGTCATGAATTAACTTGGGATCCCTCTTCCACACATCTCCCCTCCTTTCCATTTCAGCCCTTTCCTTTGGAAAGCAAGGATCAGAGAGGAAAGATGCTGTAGCAGAAAGAACCTGGACCTGAGGTTTTGAGTGTGGGCAGGTCCTAGCCCCTTCCTGGATTTTCTCATGTGTGAAGTGTACAAGTGGGTGAACCTAGGATATGTTGTGGGTAGGGTGGTCTCGGTGACCTTCAGGAGGTCTCTTCTGGAATTGCTGTTTTATGCACCGGTGAGGTCTGTATTTTATTCCTGTTTCAGATTACTCCCCTCCCCCGCCAAAGGAGGAGACAGTTATCACAAGGACAGTGAGGGGTTTGATGGTGGAGAAAAGAAAACACACATCAAGTCAGATATCAGCCTTAGGATCAGCTTTATTATGTATTTTACCTTCACCAGGGAGAGGAAGGCAAGGAAGCTGGAGAACAGACCAGCCTGCATCACACAGACACAAATCATATCTCTAAAGAGTGTACATGGTGAGAACTAAGGGCTCACATTAGACCAGCTGTGAAGCACAGAGATTGACAAGGGCACCAAACATCCATCTCATCTTTCCCTTCTGGTTGTTTTGATTCAGTTATTTACATACTTTTGGCTCATTTTAAAAAAGCACAACCAACATTTCAATGTTCAATAATTTCCTGTTTTTTTTTAATGTACAGGGACAAAATCATCCAATTTTTGATTTTTGAAACACCGCAAGTCACTTTGTCTCAACACCTGTGGTGGCGGTGGTGGTGGTGGTGGTGGTGGCGGCGATGGTGGTGGTGGTGGTGATAAGTGGAAAGTCCATCAGAATTCAGTTTGTTTTGTGGCTCATTTGATAGCCTGAAACTCTGAAAGATGAATGAAGGCATCCTTGGCTGTTACACCCCCAGAGCCGGGTGAATTTTTGCACCAAGGAAGCTGTGCTAGGCTTCTGTGGTCTTCCCTGACAGTCACACCGTTCCTGCATTTGAGACCTTCATCAGACTGCTGAGAACAATGCTTATTCACAGAGGATGATGAAATATAGAAAGACACAGACCAAGTCCTGGAATGCTAAGGAAGTCAGGAGGCAAGAAGGTACATTGCACACAGAGGTACCCACAGAAGAAGGTCACCAGAGCACGGGCTGGGGTCAGGGTTTCATCTGCTGCCCATCTTCTTGACCCCAGAAGACATATGAGCAGCTACTTCCCCTTGCCAGGGGATGAGCACTTCTCCTGGACTTTCTGTGGGCAAACCTCCACACATTTTGTCTGGAATAGCTCCTGGCATGGCTCTGCACACTGAGGTGGACATTGATCTTGGCATGGAGGTAGGCATGGATCTTGGCCTTGCTGTGGGCATTTTTCTTGACTTAATTCCTGGCACTGAGAAAGACATACCTCCTGGGCCTGCACTAGACACTCATCTTGGCAGGGGTGCTGGCACGTGGGGAGGCACACCTCCTCAGCCTTTCCCTGGCACTGCTCCTGGGTCTTTTGGAGGCATGGAGGGGGCACACATGGCTGCTTGCACTGCTGCTCACTGAAGGACATCCTAGGGTGATCTGCAGAGCCTGAAAAAAAACACAATATTCGAAATTATCTGTGTTAAAAATATTAGTGTGGGAACTGGGGAATAAAGGGTTGAGAAAGAGGAATGAGGAGTGGATGGAAGAACTAATGGAGTGGAATGAGGAGTGGAAGTAAGAACTAATTTCTTTGGCTGCTTTTTATCTCTTTCTCTTTTCTATCCTGGCTGCAGCTCCCTGTGGCACCTGTCTCTAAGGTGGGAGTACTCTCATGGCCTCTGTCTAGACATCCATAGCTCCAAACCCCAAGTCCTACCACAGGTTTTTTTTCCTTCTCTTCTAGTCTATGAATCCTTTCGAAAATCAGGTGCAAGAGACTAGATAGATAAATTCTAGTCTGGATAGAATATACAGGATAGTTTGTGAGGCCCAAGAAATGGCAAACCACTTAAAAAATCAGTAGAAAGTACAGTCCAGAGGAGGAACAGAACGGTGGCTGCCTAAAGACAGAGTAACAGGAAGAGAGAGGGCACAGATGCCCCACTTACCTGATCTTCAAGAAGACTCAGCAAAAGCTGTGGACTGTGAAGCCCGGCAAGGTGGGACTTTTATATGGTGCTTAGTCCAGCCTCCTGCGGGACTGACTGGCCACATGGGCTGCGGTACTAATTGTGGAGTCACCATAACAAGCTTCCTCTGAAATCGCCGATGGTTTGAGTCACTGCTTGGGATGCCTGTTAATCAGACTACATTTTGGCCTGTGGGTCCTCATCAGACCTCAACAGGGAGGGCCTTCCCTCAGATCTCTCTCATCAAAGGCAGCAGGAAAAGAATGTTCATAAAGTGTTATCTCAGTCTGTTCAACCAGGATTCCTTGTCTGCCCAAACTGGTACAGGATGTGGTGAGAGATAAGATCCACCTTGCTCATCTCATCTTCACCAATGGGAAGACATTATGCCTAAGGCCTGGGGCCTCTCTGGGTCAAGGGCTTACATGGCTTGTTGCAGACACTTCTTCATCAAGCCTAGAAAGTCACCCTTCAGATGCAAAGACGAAGGCTTGCCCTGTAGTTCCAAGCGAACAAAAGGCTTTCAGCCTGCTGAAGAGAGTGATTTTCCTGCATGGTGGTCTTGACGGAAATTGGGATTCATTTGTTACTCTTGGGTTGTGAAGTGGAGTGAAGGGGAAAAGAGAGGAAGGAGAAGGCAGACAATCTTCATCTTCTCAACCTGGATTTATGACACCCTTCTGAAAGTGGAGTTACTCACAGAATTTTCATAGTGACCAGGAGAACAGGCTGGAATAAAGTTAACTTGTCTCTTTGCCTACTGGAAAACGTTTTCTTAGAACTCAGGTCAATAAAAGTCAGGGGATGAAAGGAAAAGTTTCAAAGCAAACACACCCAGTTTTCTCTACCTCTACTTTCTAGTTTGGGCTGTTAGTTTTTACCTGATGTGTTCTCCCTGTGCCTGTGGAAATCCTAAGCATTCTGCAAAGCTTTACTCATGTCTACCACCCTCTGACAGCCTTTCCCGATTACTCTAAACCAGAAATGAATCCACCTCTCTATGAATTCCCATGGTATCTATTGTTTGTATTATTCATATGACATTTACTATTGAAATTAGGATTTTCCAGATATTTATATATAGATCTTATTTTTTCCTAAGTTATAAGTTCCTAGAGGATAGGTACTATGCCATAGGTATAGTAAGTGGAAGATGATGGAAGACAAATGATTATTGATGGGGTAAATGTATTAATGAAGGAATGAAGAAGGTGGATGTGGGAGAGCTGGGAGTAGAGGAAAATCTCATTTAATTGAAAATGGGAAAAGATTTACTTTGAAAGAAGCTCCTAGTTCCATAAAGTGGTGGTTCTGTGTTTGTTTGCTGAAGTTCATATTTATGAAGTTGAATTTTAAATATGATGATGTTCCCTTCCTTTCTCCTTAATTTGAAGTTATGTTCAATCTCTTAACTTGAAGTGGTAGGTTTAAGTCATTTCCTAAGAAAAATATTTGGCTAAAATCAGAAATGTCTCAAATGTTTATATAGATTTTGGATGCTTGATACCTGAAAAGTTTTTAAAAGGTAAGCTGGGGAGACCAGGAGGCATTTTTGACCTTTGAGACTGGTTCTCAGAGGTTAATGTGACATCACCATGAGCCCCATTGGTGTCCTGGCAGGAGAGAGAGGCCTGGGTGTGGAAGGACTTGGAATACCCAGCTGTATATCTGAAGAGACAAAGTCATTTGGGGCATCTGGGAGAGTAGGTGTAGGGTGGGAAGACTCATCCTTCTTTTTCTCCTCTTTTTTCACCTCATCCTTTCAATCTTCTTCTTTGCATTTTTCATCTTTTCTTAGAATGCCGTTGAAGAGACAAAGCAACTCTCCTGTGTCCTAGAAAACAAGGAATTTTTCATCACTGAGTTTAATAATATGTTCTTTCAGTCACTCATGGCCCCTATGTGATGTCAATGCCTTTCCCTTCCAAAATGACTCACAGTTTCATGGAGAATATGGCCAGAGGTAAGCTGCTATGCTCCAGAGGAAGGCCCCTTCCTTGGTTTTGGGTGGAAGGTTGTGGAAGGCTCATAGGGGAGGAGGTGTCTGTGCTTTGTCTTATTGGACAATAGGAATTACCCAGGCTAGGAGGGTGGACAAGGGCATCCTAGGTGGCCTCTAGGAAGGAATCCTTGTTGGGAGGCTGTTGAAGAACAGAGATACAAGGGAGATGAAAGGAGAGGTGGAGGCCAACTTAGGAAAGGAATGAGCAAGAGACTCTGGGAAGACACCCTCTTAGCTGGGATTTCTGGAAGTTTCCTGTGACAGGATGCATGAGATGACCTTGCTCATGTCATGTACATGTCTGTGACTTTGGTTAAGCCCAAGGACAAGGAGACTAAATAGAAATGTGCAGAACAAGAGACTACAGCATGTTCTCATGGAGGGGAGGTGAGCCCAGTTAGGTAGAGCCCAGAGTTTGACTCCTCTCACTGGATGCCCTGCCTGCCATCGAGTTGATTCATGACAGTGGAACGATCTTGAAATTGACCCAAAAGTCCTTCTGTTGTAGGCAGAATAATGGCCTCCTAAATATGTTCGCCACCTAATTGCTAGAATTTAGGTTACTTGGCAAGAGAGACTGAAAGTAGTGAATAAAATCAAACTTGCTATTCAGACGACTTTAAAATAGGAGATTATCCTTGATTATCCAGGTGTGGCCAACATAAGCACAAGGCTCTTAAAAGCAAGAAGAGTCTGTCAGAGTGATGTGATTTGGGAAAGGCTTAACTGGCCATTGCTGATTTTGAATATGGAAGGAGTCCACGAGCCAGAAATGAGGGCGGCCTCTACCGTCTGGAAACAGATTCTCCAGTAGGACCTCTGGGAAGAGGTGCAGCTTCGCGGGCACTCTGATTTCAGTCCGGAGAGACTTTGCCAGCCTCTGAGCTCCATAACTGTCATAGTGTTCACTTTTGTTGTTTGAAGCCACTAAACTTGTGGAAACTTGTCACAGAAGCAGTAGAAACCTAATAACCTTCCCAATGCTGGAGGCTCTTGGGAGCTCTTGAAGAAGGAAGCCTCAGATAAAGAATAAAATCTCATTTGCCATTCCCTCATTTAAATATATTCCTACTTGTCATGTCAGCATCCTCAATCAAAGACTAGCTTTTGATAAAGAGGCACTGAGCTGGGTGCAGTGGCTCACGCGGATAATCCCAGCACTTTGGGAGGCTGAGGCGAGTGGGTCACTTGAGGTCGGGAGTTTGAGACCAGCCTGGCCAACATGGTGAAATTCCATCTCTACTAAAAATACAAAATTAGCCGGGCATGGTGGCGGGTGCCTATAATGAGGTGCCTATAATCCCAGCTAATGGGGAGGCTGAGGCAGGAGAATTGCTTGAACCCAGGAGGTGGAGGTTGCAGGGAGCTGAGATTGTGCCATTGCACTCCAGCCTGGGCAAAAAGAGTGAGACTCTATCTCAAAAAGCAAAACAAAACAACAACAACAAAAGAGCCACTGAGATATATGGAGAAAGAACTCAGGATCCCATTCATCTGGGGTTGACTATCACATAGAGTATATGCAATATTGGATAAGTGATTTAACCTCTCATAATCTCAATTTCCTCTTGTTGAGAAAGGAAAATACTATTTCACAGATTTCTTGTGAGGAATAAATTAGAGAATGTATGCTCCAAAACTTAGGGCCATCAAGCTACTTATGAATATTAGTGCAATCTGAATCAGTTCAGGACTCACCTCCTCCATGAAGCCTTCCTTGATTCCCCTGGTTCTTCTTGTTCTATGTCCTTTGCTCTGTCCCTCCAATACTTGATTTTTGACTTGAATTTTTTTTTTTTTTTGAGATGGAGTCTTGGTCTGTTGGCCAGGCTGGTGTGCGGTGGCACGTGATCTCAGGGCACTGCAACCTCGGCCTCCCAGGTTTAAGCGATTCTCCTGCCTTAGCCTCCCGAGTAGCTGGGACTACAGGCACATGCCACCACACCCAGGTAATTTTTGTGTTTTTAGTGGAGATGGCGTTTCACCATGTTGTTCAGGCTGGTGTCGATCTCTTGACCTCATGATTCACCCCCTCAGCCTCCCAAAGTGCTGGGATTAGAGGCGTGAGACACCACACAGTTTTCTTTAATACAGGTTCAAATTCTGCTATGCATTTCTCTCTCCACATGTGTGTCATAGAACATCTAATACATGCCCAAAGCCAAACTGCTGATCTTGCCTCAAAAACTCCTCCTACCACAGTCTTCCTCAGCTCTGTAAGTGGCCTGGCCTCATCGTCTTTAAAATAGGAAAGTTAGACTTTCAGTCCATCCCATCTCTGACATTCTGTGATACTATATATGTGATCATGAATGATCAGCTTGGGTAAGTATGTAACTTTGTAGTGTGTGGACACATGTGTGTGGGCACTTTTTCCCTGGTCAGGTGGTAATATACCCACAGGAAGACCCAGTCTTCTGTCTTCTGCATGTGGCAGTGGCTCACTCAGTGACTGATTGACCTTAGGTGACCTGTTTTTTCCTAGGTGTGGGAGTATTTGGGGTCTGAGTCCTCAAAAATCAATCTTGGTGGCCCAGTATCTGGGGTTGTGGATTAGAAAGCTTTGGAAAAATTGTCTCACCCCAAATCTTAAGATAAGGTGACTAAGTTGTTTCTGTGATCATCTCCAGCCCTCCAGCAAGATTGGAGTTAATCTGATTTAATGACATCTGAGATTTAAGTTTTTAGACTTCTGGAGCTGTCATTACTGGGAGCCAGGGCATAATTAGACAGGATCAGCAGGAGAGTCTCAGGTGTGTGCAAGGCAGTTTTTTTTTCTCCCATTCCCATCAAACAACTATCTCCTCTGTTCAGATCTTAAAAGTCCTCAGACTCCTCTGATCCATTCATCTGCATATTACAGGGCAATGTCTCTGATAGAGCTGAATGGTGCAGAATGTGGTTTCCTGCAGAGCGGGTGCCACTGGGCAGCTTGCGAATTCCTGGGGGAAGTCTACCACCCCTCTCCTTTCCTTTCCTCCTGTGTCACCCACACAGGGGTCTGAATCAGAGGTGCGAATTCAGGAAAGAGCTGTGAATCACAAGCCCTCAGGGCCAGACGGGACTTGAGAGGCCACTTGATTCTACCTCCTTGTTTTAGCTCCAGCACGTGCTTTAAAAAGGAGACACAGAACTATTTATTGACTGCGTTTTTCAGATGAGGAAATTGAGGCACAAAAGTGTCAAGGGCCTTGTTCAAGGTTACATGGTCAGGTCATGTCTGGTCTGGGCAATGGTCCATGTAAAAAACATTTAGCAGACCAGTGTATTGAGGATTCCTTTTAAGCTTTGGGAAGACAACAAAGACGCAGACCAGCCAGTGGCTGTTCACAGTTTGGGATCATAGGAAATACTCATATGTACATGCCATCATCTACAGGGTGTCCAGGGCCCAACCTGGGAGTGGCGGGGTGGCCCCTAACTCTACTTGCCTTCAAAGATGTTTGTCATCCTTTTGTGGAGCTCCCTGTTTCTCCCTCAAATGTACTGCTTCACACAGCAGATAGCAGGAAGCTTTTGCTGCAGTAGGTGATGGGTTGTGACTCCAAGTGTGTACATAGGTACTAAAGTACTGTTGGCATCTTGGTTTCCTAAGTGCAGTTGCCCACACTAGGGGCTTGACATAAGTTATCTCACTTCATCTCCCCACCCTTGCCCCTTGGTGAGACTTTTCGTCTCATTCCTCAGGTGAAGACCTCGAGCTCCCTTCTCCCACTGAGGCGAAGCATCTTGCCCGGCTCCACAGCTGGCTGGTGCAGTGCTTGCTTGGAGCCCATGTCTGTGGGATGCCAAGCCCTTTCCCTTTCCTTGCTGCTGCGCGAGGTGAGGGACCCACATGGGGGTAGCCTGCATCTTCCTGGCAAGGCAGGAGGAGGGTTGGCAGCATCTGCATCTTGTGCCTGAAGGAGAAAGTGGCCAAAGGCAGGACTGCGACAAGGGCCAGGGCTGCCTTTCAGCCCCAGGTCACTCATGCTGAGTCCCCTTCCTCTCTCCCCACTGTCGCGTTCTGGGGATGACTCCATGCCACGAGGTTAAGGAGCACAGTGGACAGGGGCTCAGTCCAGAGCAATCCCCTCTTGTTTGGGAAAGTGGCTCTGCAGCCTCTGAGCATCCACTCATTGGTTATTACTGCATGTCTGCGATGTGTGCCCGGCTGCCCCTTCTAAAAGGGCAGGCTGGTGGGACAGTCAGGTTACAAACACGTGGCCAGAATGTGGAGTGATAAGGAGACAAAAGCATGGAAGCTCTGAGACCACAGAGGGGCATCTAGCCAGCTTGGGGGTGGGACATGGGGAAGATTCTTGGAGCAGGTGACCCCTGAGTTGACTTAAAGGGTGAGGATTTGCCCAGGTGGATCATTCAGAGGAAGATTCAGTTGAGGCAGAGAAAAACGATAGAGAAGGGAGTGTAAAGTCACAAAGGCCAGAGACTCTGTGCTGTGTGCCAGGAAATGCCAGCAGTTACTTGCTACTGGACTGTAAAGTTCTAGAAGGAGATGGAGAAATGCTCCTATGGCTAGAGAAGGAGGCAGGGGCTAGATCCTAAAGGCTTTTGCATGACAGAATGTTATTTGAGCTGCCCTCTAGGCAAAGGGGAGACTCAAGGGTTTTAAGCGAGGACATCATGTATAAATTTGATTTTAGCAAGACTGCCTTGGCTGGTTTCCACTGGAGTAAGGACTGAAGGCAGGTTAACTTTGAAAGCCAGTTAGGAGGGTTGAATGGTGTAGGTGAGAGATGATGAGTGCATTTCTGGGCAAAAGCTATGACTCCTTAGTCTGAGAAGGCTTTCCTTTGAGCCTGGGAGGGGGCGTATAGCTCTCGAGATGAGACATGAGGTTTCCTGCACTTGGAAGACAGGTACAGCTGAAAATATCCTGGTATGCATTTTACGATCAGTTTGTATCTTAGAATCTTTACGTGTTGGCAAATGGCTTAGTGTTTTTACTGATCTCTTGGCGGGGCATCAACACCTGTGACATGGAAGCAGTTATGACTTATCACTAATAAAGCTTTCTAGAATGTGCCTGTGCTCGTGTGCTGAGCTGCAATCTTTGGTCATGTGGGAACAGGACAGGAAAAATAGGACGTTTGGTAACTGGTTACTTCCTCCCCTCTCCCTAGTTTCCATTCAAGCGTGGAGGTGGGGGATGCAGGAAAATGGTCTCTAAGGTTCCTTCCAGCTTCAAAGTCAGACACCCCCGAGGTTCTGTGCCCAGCCCTCACAGTGCCAGCCACCTCACAGCCAGTTGCCTGATTTGGGAGGGCTTAGAAGCCCTTTTAGAGAGCTAGCTGTACTCTGCCTGATTCTCAAGAAAGCACAACGCAAAGGGGTCTGTGGTGGAGGCTCCTTTTGTGGCCATCTTAATGGATCCTCAGAACTGCTTTGTCATGAAGGGAGAGGTCTCAGTCCTGCCCGTCTTGTTATCTGGGAGTCATTGAGCCTGGTGCTGCACAGATGCCTGTGATGTCACTCTTCAGGTGTTGCTTATTTATACAGCCCTCTACTGTTTGGGGCAGAACCCTGGTGACTGCCGCTGGGGCTGGGAGTAATTATGGCATTCTGCAGGGAGGTGGCACTCTCATCATGTCACAGCCATCTCCCCAGAATTGCCTTTGATCCAGCTTTTTGTTGGGAAAGTAGCCATTAAGAGATGTCTATCTTGGTTGGGTGCCGTGGCTCAAGCCTGCAATCCCAGCACTTTGGGAGGCTGAGGCAGGTGGATCACAAGGTCAGGAGATCGATACCATCCTGGCTAACATGGTGAAACCCTATCTCTATTAAAAATA
>NW_012109031.1:76856-104547 GCF_000951045.1 Mandrillus leucophaeus | reverse complement strand
CCTCTCAGGCCACTTCCCGTTCCTCTGAAGATAGATGGGAGGTACATTAGCAGACTTGGGGGCCTAGGATACTGCTTTCAATCCTGTGTCCCACCTGTCTCTTATACACATCTAGATGTGTATAAGAGACAGCTTTTTAGCACTGGGTTCTGGGATTTATTATTTAAAAGTGACCATTTAATAGAGGATGGTCTATTGACCATGGATGAAGATGCCATGTTATTGTTGTATTCTCTCTCTCTCTCTCTCTCTCTCTCTCTCTCCCCCTTTCTTCTGTCCCTCCTCCTTTTTGACTTCCTGTGAGGTAGAAGGGTTTGCCACCTGTTAACCACAGCTGAAGGGGTTTCCACCTGTTACCATAGTCTCCAATGCTCTAAACTAGACCCTCAGAGTCTCCTGGCATCCAGTGAGTGCCTCTCTGCAGGGATCTAGAGTATGGGAACCTCAGTGTCTCAGAAGACCCTGAGACCCCAAGGTCTCCTCGTGTCACACCTGGAAAATGGTGGGGGGAGGGGGTGCCTAAATGCTCTGCCTGCTTCATGTATTCCAAAAGCCTGCTCCATCACCAGCTGACTGTACAGCCTCAGTCTGTTGGGGTCCTAGGTATTTTTTCTTTGACACATTTTGGACTCTCTATACTTGCCATACCCTTTGCTGTCTGAACCATCCTTCAGGCTCAGAAGGATGAGAGCTAGTTGTGTGTCATGGTTCCATAGGGAGCCATCCCAGATATGGCTCTTCAGTTATCTATTACGATGATAGCAGGGAATCCTTAAATGCTGTTCACTGTATCGCTGCTTACGTGCAGTGCACTGAAACAATTCACAACTGGTCTGTCTGTGTGTCAAAGCTCTGTCACCTGCTTGGCCACGGGGGCATGCTCGTGACTTTCTAGGCAATCAGGTTCCTCTCCTGGTGAAAATAGGAATATCCTTGTGCCCAATCTGTCAGCAAGCTGGGTCTGCAAACTGGCTCAGGACCTTACTGAATGGCGGGGGGGGGGGGGGGGGGGGGGACGCACTAGGAGAGGATGGGACATATTCTGAGGCATTGTAGAGGCTGGCGAGATGAGAGTGACTGAGATGGTGGAGTGGGTCCCTGATCCCAGGCCTTGAAGTCTTGATTCCTACAGTTCTCCCTTTAATCCTATGCCCTGTCCCCAAACCCTTCTCAGTGTGAGCTGATAAATTCTGTTTTGTGTATTAAGCTAGTTTGACACGGACTCTCTCTAGCTACTTGTAAATAATCTCCACTAACACGTCAGCTATGAATACTTTCCCTATACATTCCTAATTGAGGTCCAAGATATGTACAATATCTTTTTTGTACCTAAGTTTTTATTTTGAAATTTTATAGATTCACAGAGTGTTGCAAAAATAGAGGTTTCATATACCCTTCACTGGGATTCTTTCAATAGTGACATGTTGTGTAACTATAGTTCAGTATTAGAGCCAGGTAACAGATAGTGGTATAATCCATAACTCCTTTTTGATTATTTTTTAAAGAATGTCTAATTGTACGCTTACAGATGTCAAAGCCTGACTCCTGTGATCAGGAGATTTACAGGCTAGGAAGAATTACACAAAGCAATTAAGTTCAGGCATGATGAGTGTTACACTGTGGTGGGTGTGGGTGTGGGGTGCTCCCTTTACCAACTTACTATGTCCCTGTAAACCAGGCACTTGGCATTTGTTAACTCATTTTTTTTTTTTTTGAGGTGGAGTCTTACTCCCTCACCCAGGCTGGAGTGCAGTGGTGAGATCTCGGTTCACTGCAACCTCCACCTCCTGGGTTCAAGCGATTCTCCTTCTTCAGCCTCCCAAGTAGCTGGGATTACAGGCGTGCTCCAAACTCAGCTAATTTTTGTATTTTTAGTAGAGATGCAGTTTCACCATGTTGGCCAGGCTGGTCTCGAATTCCTGACCTCAGGCGATCCACCTGCCTTGGCCTCCCGAAGTGCTAGGATTACAAGCATGAGCTACCGCGCCTGGCCTGGCATTTGTTAATTCTTTAGCCTCACAACAACTCCATAACAGCAGTACTGTTAGCATCATCATTCCTTTTGCAAAGAGAAGGAAACTGAGACACAAAGAAGTTAAGCAACTTGCTTAAGGTTACAAGGTGTTAGGGAGCAGAGATAGAGTTTCATTAAACCCGGGCAGCCTCTACTGGGAGCCCTTCTGCATAAACATTATGCAACAGGACTAACAGGAACGTAGTACAATGCCTTTTCCTGAGCCTTCCTGGACCTTTCACCAATGTTCTACTCCTCTTTCTCCCTCATACCCTCTCCTTTCTGCTTCCCGGGGTTGGACACTTTCACAGCTGCAACCATATTTATGGATCTCTCAGGCTTTGCTGTAACAGGGCCTGGCATTCCCTGGGTACACCTTTCAGAGGTGGGCACCTGCAGGTTGGGTCAGAGGGAAAGTCAGTTCTCAGAGGTGGTTGAGAGTGCAGGGTTCTAGCCTCACTTCTCAGGGATTGCCTGCTGGTAGTTTAGTGCTGTCAAACAACAAACAAAACAAATCGAGACCCACCAAAACACCAGGAGAAGTCTTGCACAGCAGAGGAACACGTTTACTTGTCAGTTCATGGCTTCAGTCCCCAGCCCCACAGCGTTGTACATGGTGGAAGTGGCAGTGGTAGTGGGGTTGGGTAATGCCCACAGTGCCTCACTCTGGGGGAGGGCAGGGAGGTGGGCAGGAAGAAGGGCATTTAGGAGGACAAGGCTTGGCGCAGGGCTTGGGAGGGCAGGATGAAGGGGACGGCGAGGGGCAGGGCGGGCACTTGGGTGGTGCTGGACACTTTTCCCGTGGGCACTTTTCAGAGCAGCGTTGCAGCAGCTTCTTTAAACAGCTGGGCTGGCATTTGGACTCACACTTTTGTTCACACTTGGGATCGCAGTTCTTGGGCTCAGTCTTGGGGTCATTTGATTTGCTTTTATCATCACTCGACATTGTTTCTTGATTATCTGAGCCCTGCAAAGAAATATGAGATGGGTCGTAGGTGGGAGAGGATTCCTACAGGCTTCTTACAGCTTATCCTTGTACTTAAGAAAGTCTTCCCTGGGATGCGCTCAGGCTCTAGATCATCTTCTCATTTAGGGCCTTGTATGAGTGTGAGATAGCATTTCTTAATCTCTCCACCCTTACTCTGCTTTCTTTTCACTTATTCTTGCTTCTATGCCATAGACCCTAGTAGGAGTTCTTAACCTAGGGCTTTGGACCCCCCACCTCCCCCACCCCACTGAAACTGTATTTCAGTAGAGTTGGTGTCTCTGTAACCCCAAATGTTGTATTTAGTTCATTTAGAAACATGATTCCAAGGAGTCCCTAAGTTTGACCAGATTGCTCAAGGCATTCATGGCACAATAGAAGTCTCGCTCCTCTCAGGCCACTTCCCGTTCCTCTGAAGATAGATGGGAGGTACATTAGCAGACTTGGGGGCCTAGGATACTGCTTTCAATCCTGTGTCCCACCCACATCCCCTAAACCTTGAGAATTGCTTTCTTTACTCGAGGCCATGGGAGGGAAAGCAATTTAATCCCTGCCACGAGTGGGTTCCCATGGGCTACTCTAGAACTGCCCACTCCTTTGCCTCCATCCAGGTTCTGATAAATAATAGGGTAAGGGAAGAAATCAGGAGATGAACCATGAAATTCCAATTTATCTGAAAATCTGAACGACAGAGCCACAAAATATGATTTTCCGAAGGGAATTCCTTTTCTCCCCTGTTGAGTTTTGCCCTGAGCTAGGCATTTCTATATGGACAGTTTAACTCCTAGATATGGACAGGGATTTTCAGTCCCTCATAATACTTCAAGTTGGATCTAATTGGTTATATTTCTTTGATTTCTTTTAGCAATATAAAAATAACATTTTAAATTTTGTTTTAAAATCAGTATAGCTCCCTGGGGAGGCATATTATTAAGCTGAACTCTAAAATTGTTGAGACCCTATTCCAAGGTGAAGCACACACCGATTCTTACCACTGAAAATAACAGGAAACTTTCATTCAAACATGACTTTCCCAACCCTGCTCAGGGCGTGGGGTACTTCAGGTCACTCCCAGGTAAGAAGAGGCCAAAGAGTGGCCACTTTCACCTGTCCAAATGCAACTTACCCCTCTGTGTTGGTGGTGAACTTGACAAGCAGTTGAGTAAGGTGGATGTTACGGCTGTGCTGGGGAAGGTGGATTTTCCCTCTGGTTCCTCTGCCCAGCTCTGAGGAAGCTGGGGTCGGGGGCAGGGGCAAGGACCTCCACTTATGAGGTCATTGCAGCATCATCGAGGGGCGATTGTTGTGTGACTCCATAGCTCCCAGCACAACTCAAGCCCTGGACACCAGAAAAGAGGCATGATGAACCATCTCCCGCTTGGCTGTCCCACCCCTCCCTAGACCCCTCAACATTCAGGCCGGTAAAATGAGGCTGCAGTGAAGGGTCCCAGGCTCTGAGGATGGGAGGCTCGTTGTTGATAGGAGCAGGAAAGCTGGCCCACTGTTAACACATGGTCTCTAGCTCCTCTTCCACGCCCAAAGTTTAATTCCTCTGAACCTGCCCCTTTCCCACCTTTCTAGGAAAACAACCCTGAATTGATCACAGCCATTTCGACATTCTTCTTTTCTTTATTTTTCTTTTTTCTTTTTTCTTTTTTTGTGTAATACGTGTTTAATTTTATTTATTTTATTTATTTTTTATTTTTTATTATTATACTTTAAGTTCTAGGGTACATGTGCATACCTGGCGAGAGCTGAAGCAGGGTGAGGCATCGCCTCACCTAACATTCTTTTCTTTATTTTTCTAATGTGAGATTCTGAAACCTCTTTTTACCACTCCACACAATTGGGTTAGCCCCAGATCCTGCCTTAGGGCAAAAAGGTTTGCCTCTCAGAATTCCTTCCTTACCTTTTTTAAAGGCCTGACCAGGGTCTTTGTGGTTGGAATTGGGGTGTTTCAGGAGTGGCAATGGGAGGTTGGAGTGAGAAAGGTGGGTAGGCTTAGTTAGACACAGGGTGCCTGAACTCAGGTTTAAGAGGTTCATCCTGGCAGTCATCACGAATGAATCACGAGTGACTTTAGATTAAAATCGTGACACAATTGTGCCTAAGGTATTGACATATTAGGATGGATTGGGAGATGGGGTGGTAAAGTGAAAGCTGAATGAGACTGTTTTAAAGAAATTATGAAAATCTCCACATCTGAAGGAAGGCAGTCACGGGTCTGGGTGCCCATGAGAAAGGCCTCATTAAACAGGCAGATTCATGGGACTTATTTACTCACTGCAGAAAATTAAGAATTGAAGATGGCTCCAGAGCAAAAGGGCTGCTTCCCAATGTACTAGAAGCCAATATGATGACACCAGCTTTTCGAGAAAAGAAAAGCTTTTTACTGCAACTCGACCATCAAGGAGACAACAGTCCGGCTCGAATCTGTCTCCCTGTGCTGGCTTTAAGGCAGCGATTTTATTGGGAAAGGTTTAGGGATTAGATTCTGGGGTTAGTAGGTGATTGGTGGAAGGAAAAGGAAGGTCTGGAAAAAGTCCTCGGGCTTGGGAAGTTATCTCTTCATGCTACCTCATGGGTCATGCGTGCAAATTCGAGGAGAGTCAGTATGAAACGTGCGGTGGAAATTCGTGACATCAGCACGCTTTTTCTGTGCAGACTCCAGTCTGCCAGTCTGCCATATTGGCTCCAAAGACTTCAGCCAATTTTGTTATCTGACAAGTGGAGACAGTGTCAGCATTTTAGCAAGTTGTTCATTTTTTAAAATCTGCCATCATGTAAACTCAAGAATTTGTGTTAGTCGCTAGTTTCTTTAATTCTTTGGGACAATGTTTCACCAGGTTTTGGGGTGTTAGTGTTACTGTTAATGAGAGCTGAGGAAACAGGGGAACAGATTTGTGCTAAAAGAATATGGGTTTAAGTCTGAGAAGAGTGTAGTTAGAATGAAGGCTCTTGGGTGGTTACTGGAAATATGGCTTTGGCCCTTGGGCCACTGGGGAGACCTGAGGCCTTCAGTTCATTTCAGTTCAACAAGTGTTTATTGAATAGATGATCATGAGATGACGATGGAGAAGCCTCATATAGGGTTTATTCACAAGGATAAATAATGCCATATTCAGTGAAATCTCAGATGAACCTAAATAGAAGGGGAGAATGGGTTGGGATTTAACCCCCATCACTGGAATAATTGATGTTAGAGTCATAGTCCTGGTGCAGCCCACTCCTCCCATAAAAATTTCCTCGTTCTTCCATAATTTTGTTCATCAGCTCTCTCTCCTCAAAGTGGTTGAGAAGCAGTTCTCACCCCCATCTCAGGAGACCCAGCCTCGCCTGACGTTCAGCTCTGGACCAAGGCTACCAATCTAGATATGGAGATGGCAGTCATTTGTGACAGCAATGTAAAAAATGTAGTGACTTCTACTAGCCATTGTTATATTTCTCTTTCTCCTTTCTTCCCTCTCCTATTTCTTGCTCAAGTTCTCAGTGAATGAAAGTATACCAGTCACTGGACTCAGTAGGACACCATTTGCCCATTCTCTTTCTAGTATTTAAAACCCTCCTTCGTAAAGGTCAGCACTCCTGGCAGTGTCACATTTGGTATCCCAGCTACCAGCCTTACCTTTCACTTAGGGTTTGGTGGCTAAGTGATTGCCTTCCCTGGCTGGAAGGAAGCACTACTGAGACGAAACACAGAACAGGCTTCTTAGGCTGCTGGGCCTCCACGAGAGAGACTGGAAGAAGAGATAAATGCCAAAGCCCAGCTTGCCTAGATTAGGGTTAGAAGAGGACTCTGAAGTCAGATTTCTGGGTTTAAATCCTGCTTTTGCTAGGTACAGTGGCTCATGCCTATAATCCCAGCACTTTGGGAGTCCGAGGTGGGCGGATCACGAGGTCAGGAGTTTGAGACCAGCCTGGCCAACATGGTGAAACCCTGTCTCTACTAAAAATACAAAAATTAGCTGGGTGCGGGGGTGCATGCCTGTAATCCCAGCTACACGGGAGGCTGAGGAAAGAGAATCGCTTGAACCCAGGAGGCGGAGGTTGCAGTGAGCCAAGATTGCCCCATTGTACTCCAGCCTGGGCAACAGAGCGAGACTCTGTCTCGAAAAAAAAAAAAAAAAATCCTGCTTTCATCCTTTACTTGCTGAACAACCCCTAGTAATTTACTTAACCATCCAGGTCTCAATTCCCTCATCTATAAAATGATATAATGCCACCATCATCTTAAGATAATGTATAACTTAAGTTGATCGCTCATAACATGCCAGGCATATTTGCAAGTGCAAAACCTACACCCTCATCAATTATAGTGCCTCACTAGACTCATAGAATTGTAAAGACTGGAGATGCCATGTATGAAGTACCCCACAAAAATGTTTGTTATTCATATTAATTATTGTTGTTGTCAACACTGGCCAGGTGTCTTCATTGGTTTGCTGAACCTCTCTCTCTGTGTCTTCATTTCTGTCTCATTCTCTCATTCTCATTTTCTGGTGTTGGCCCTATAATCCCACTTCTCCAACTCAATATTTTCCTCAGACATCTTCTCCATAGCGTTTTTTTTTTTTTTTTTTTCCCGGCCTTCCAGCCAAAGCTCCTAGTGGTGTTCACAGTAAGATTAGATATTTTAGTATTAACTATTAATGGATGATTTCACTTTTGAGTAGGAAGGGTTGATATCAATGTTATTGATAAAAGATAGTAACTTAATTTTGGCCAAAAAAGTCATTGGGCCATTCAGTGGTTCCTCTGTGTGTGTCCGAAAGCCCTGTATGTCTGCATATTGTATCAGCCCAGGGACATGCTATGAATCAGCAATTTCAACTCCATTAGGATCCGCCTCACTGCTTTTCTGGCAAAGTATTTCGATTTTTTCCCCTGCCTTTTCCTGTCTCTCTGTGTAATTCTTGTTGAACAAGCAGATCCTGCATGCTAGTCAGAAAGCAACTCTATTTCTTCTCTTGATGCCTCTTAAAACCATCTCTATGGGGCTGGCTCTTCCCTTCCTCTTGGAGTGAAATCTCTAGCAGATGCCCTTGACTTTTAGAATCATGCTAAGAAATAACATAATTTCTTACTTCTGGTTACATAAAAAATCACTTCTATTTACATAAAAAAATCTTATTTCAGTAATCGGAAGGTCTTTCCTTGAATGTTGGATTTCCTTTTCTTTCCTACTTGGTACTACTGCAGGAAGGAAGGCTGCATGGAAAAGAAGAGTATCTTCTCTATTAGCTACTAGAGGTTTTCAATTTTCTTCCCTTGCTCACCCAGCTACCTCTTGTCCATTTGGGTAGGGGCTGCAAAGGAACGAGAAAGAAAGACCTGAAAACTTTGTGAACTGGCATAGGAGCTTTCTGGGCTTGGCAGGTGCTTACGGCTGACCTTTCTCCTGTGGAGAACTTGAATGTATTCTTCACAGACTCTCCCCTCCCTGCTGGATGGGTGTTGGCCACGGTTCTTTAGTATGACAGGCACGTCTGCTTTGTCTAGCTGTGCATGGCTCCTGCAGCGCCTAGGCATTGGCAGGCTCTCCTACAGCTTCTCTTGGCTGGTATTCCTCATCTTAACCTCCTGGACAGGATTTTAGACAATCTGGACAGCCAGTTTTCCCGCCCTTATGGCTCATATCTGGCCCATGGGAACCAGTTATACATCCTCCCCTTTCACTGTTTATTAATCACCATTGGGTAAGTTTTTCTTGATATGTGTATGTTTTGCTCATTCATTATATAAAGGGGTAAGAATGTTCTATGAAATCCTCATGGACATGGTTCAGGGATTAACCTATTTGACTTTACTGCAGTATTTGACACAGTTATGTCCTATATTTTACCCCTCTTCCCTTTTGGCCCTCTGTGACGTGGGTAGCCTCCCACTTACAGCCTCATCTACTCTCCTTCCTGAGCCCTTTCTCCTCTGCTGAATCCTTTCAAAATCACCTGCACCTTCATTTTTCACCCTTGCTGCTGATATTATTATCCACCATTGCTGGAAGTATCAGTTCTGCATAGAGAATCCCAAAGCCCACCCTCTTCCCTGAGCTCTAGGTCTCAATATTAACATCCATTGGATGTACTTTGGTACCTCAAGCTGACTTTACAAAATCAGAGTTCAACACTTTCCACATCTTCCCTAACATGCCCCTCTTGCTCCTCTTATGCACTCCAACTCTGTGAATAGCATCCTGTCCACCAAGATTTAACCGGAAACCTGGGATCATCCCAAACTGTTGCTTCCCACTCAACCTCACAGCAGATGTGCTACCAGGATCTGCAGATTCTACCTCCTGAGCCACAGGCTTCTAAACCAGGCTGTGTTTGGGAGTTGCAGGGTACATTGCTCTCAAGTTGGTCACCCATCCTCTCACAGTCATGGTTGCTGCCTTTATTGTGGCATCATCATCACAGGTCTCCCTGTCTCCAAAGAGTCCCACCACTAGTTCAACCCCCAAAGCATTCCCAAAGTGAATTTTATAAAACAAAAGCTTAATTTTACTATTGAATTTAAAATGAGGCCCAAGGCTTTTGGTTGGGTCAACAAACTTTTACTAATCTGGTGTCTACTTTCAGCTCAGTCTTCTACTTTTACCATAGATTCTGGGGTAAAGCTACTTGCAGTTTCCAAAATATGCTAGACTTTTTAAATTTTTTAAACTCTGAGTTTTTGCTCTGCTGGCCGAGTCCTCCCTGTCTCCTCCTCAACCTTGAACTTATAGGAAATTCTCCTTGGGCATGATTTCTCTCACCTTTCCAGGCTGTTCGTTGTCTTAGCCAAGCTCATTATGATATTTTTATCCGTATATTTTGTAGTTATTTATTTCCCGATCTACTCTCTCACATGATGTAGTGTAGAGATCAGGAACCAATTACTTCTTTAAATCTCTGTTTCTGCAGTGCCCAGTGCATGGCTCGGCACATGTTGGCCAGGCAACAGTTAATGCTTATTGTCAATAAGGTGATGGAATAATATTATTTCAATGGTTTTGCAGTTGCTTTTCTTTCTAACTGGAGTATCCCCCTCTTTTTTGCCTTGATATTTATTTATTTTTTATCTTCCAGATACAACTTGAAAATTCCACTTTCCATGCGGACTGCCCTGGTCCTCCACCCTGCTGTAGTTAAGAAATACTATCTGTGAACATGCCTGACATGCTCCCCGTGGATTGACTCCCCACCTGTTCTGCCAGGGGGCAATTCTGTCTCCTGTCTCACACTGTGCCCTAATCCAGGAAAGGGCTTTCTTATTATTCTTTGCATCTTTAGTGCTGGACCGGGGCCTGACATATAATAGATGCTCAATGAATGTTTGGGGAATAAATGAATGGATATACAAGACAAAGTTCAGCAGGGGAGGTAAGAATCAAATAAACTATCTGTCAGAGGAGGGAGATCCAACTTTATGGAGAAAGAGATCTATTTCTCAGGGTCAGCTTCCAACATGAATATATCTGTATGAGGCCCAGAGATTCCAGGAGGCAGGAACCGCTGGGCTGTTTAGGCTGGAAATCCCAGATCATGTTGGATTTGTCCAGGATACAGCCACTGTCTGATCCAGGCTGCCAAGCAGAGATGGACTCAAGTGTCGGGGAGTCTCCATCTCCCCTTCCCTGCAGCTGGGGTTTCTCTTGCCCTGCACCTCCTCTTCACTCCCCAACATGTGCATATGTGCATGTATGGGTGTGCACACACACACACACATTCTCTGCCTGGTGAGACCCTCTTCAGGAGCACTGAGGAGGACACAGGATGGGGTGCACTTGGCAGGGAGGTAACTGGGCAAGGCACAGTAGGGAAGGATCCTGTGGTTAGATGGGAGTCATTCTCTTGAGTGAAGCTCTACCCCACTCCACTGTGGAGTCCACGTTCTACCTGCGGGCTCTTCCTAAGGTGCCCACCAGGCTTCTGTTTCCTTTTTCCTCCTGTGACTCCATCACCTTCCCAGCTACCAGCAAGCGCAATAAACTGGGGGCCCACTGGGGCAGATGTCTTAATGGAGAGAGCAGAGATGATGAGAAAATCCCTCAGCAGGTTGAGAATGCCTTCTGCAGGCTCAGAGCACAAAGTGAGAACTCTTTGCACAGGTAAGGAAGGCAGTGAAAAGCACTTCCTTCACTGAATGTGGGATCACAAAGTCAGGAAATTTGGGGAAAATTTTCACATGATTTAAAATAGTTCTTGTCAATTTCTTAACCAACTTTACAAGGTCTTCATATTTTTTAATAAAATGGGAGGCAGCACTGTGTTTCCCTAATGATCTTCTTTTGTCACAGGAGGCAGCATGGGCTGGAACAGTAGCAGCTGGAATAAGCAGCTTTATCTAATCAAACTTTAGCTAAGATGTGAAAATAACCTAAATGTCCATCAACAGATGAATGAAGAAAATGTGGTATATACACATGATGGAATACTATCCAGCCTTAAAAAGGAAGGAAATTCTGCCTTATTCAACAACATAAATGGCCCTTGAGGACATTATGCAGTGAAATAAGTCAAATACAGAAAGACAAATACTGCATCATTACACTTACATCAAGTATCTAAAAATAGTCAAATTCATTAAATCAAAGAGCGTAACAGTGGTTACCAGGGGCAGGGAGAGGATGAAATGAGTTGTTAATCAACAGGCATAAAATAATTAAGTAAGATGAATAAACTCTAAAGATCTGCTGAACAACATTGTACCCATAGTCAACAATATTGCATTGTATTAATACACTTACAATTTGTTAAGAGGACAGAGCTCATGTTAAGTGTTCTTACCACAAAAACAAAAATAAATTAAAAAAGAGGATAAGGAAGGGGAAGGATGGCACACCTGGTCCCCAGGAAGTTCCTGAATGTACTTTTGTCTAATTCCTGCTGTTTTCTGGGAAGGATCTGGGAGGAGTCACTCACCACCTATGGAGGCCCAGTGGCCTGGGAAGGTCTTCTCCTTGGTGCTCATGAGAGTTGGGGTCTTGTGGGCTGTGGGGTGCTCAGGGTGGGAGCACGAGGGAAGGAGGTGTGTGTGATGAGTGAGATAGAGTCCCCGTGCCTCTAGAGGAATGGAAGAGTCATCTCAGCATGTTCAGAACAGGCTTAGGAGCAGAGTGAGGGGGGTCAGCTCTCTTAGGAGAGGAGGTGATAAATAAATGTTGTAATTGTCTTGATTGAAGCTGAAGGATTGGAAAGAGAAAATTCTTAAGATTTTACCATTGTCCAAAGCAGTTTTTCTTTCTTAGAATTTCAGTCATCCTTGCTACTCAAGACCCCCAAAATGGTGGAACCCAGGGGTACAGAGAGCTAAGGAGGGAAAACTCCATAGTTGAGATGCCTTCTTGAGCCAGCAGGTGGCAGTAGTGGTGGTGGAGGCAGCAGTTAGATGGACTGACTGGTCCTGACCACACTTGTGGTCAAAATAGAGAATGGAGAGCAGATCTGCTGTTCATGGCCCACATGTCCAATCCTTGCTGTTGTCTGGAGGAGGAGCTGGGAGGAGACCATTGATGAACTGCTCTCAGATTGGTGGTCTATGAAGGTATCTTTCCCTTTCAGTAGATGAAAGGTAATTTCTGGGTTTTGTGTTCTAGAATAAAGAGATTGGAGAGGGTGCAGGGAGCAACATACTGCCTAGATGCTGGGGAAAGAGAGGCTTCAGAAGAGCCTCTTCGGCTTTGGTGGTATTCCTGTTAGCATGGGGAGGAAGTCCACGCCTGCCAGCTGTGGAGTACAGAGCAGGGCTTAGGGGCCCAGGAGGGGACTGGCAGGGGATCTGGCACTGCTACAGCTGCTGTTAGGTTGTCTTTCCTGTGTTGATGATACACTGCAAGAAACAGGAGATAAACTTTTATGCTTTAGCGATAGCAGTGGAGGAGCTTCCTTCTGAATGTTCACATGTGAGACATTCCCTCTCCTCTCCCTCCCTCATTCTCCATCCTTGGGGACTACAACCTTCACTCCTACTCACTCACTGCCACGATCAAAGCCACGGTTGCCTCCATGGAGCACAGCACTCAACCAAGGGGAGTGTCTCTGGGGCTGCACCAAGGAGCCGATGCCTGCCCATGTCTACTCCAACCTCAGAGGGCTGAGGCCAGTTATGGATGCTGCTGTCTGAGACAATCAAGCTCACATTGCAATGATTCAGAAAAAAAAGCAAAAAGTTAGGGAAGCACCAAGATAGAGTGCCTGTTAAAAAATGGAAAACGGAGTAGGGGAGTTTTAGTCTGAGGAAGGAAATGTTTGGAGGAGGGAGCACAAACCTGCACATAATTCAAGGTTGTCCCTAATGAAGATATGCTCCCAAATGTTCCAGACAGTGGGAGCAGCATGTGTGGGTGGAAGTGGCAGGAGGTAGGGAAGAAGTTGCTAACATCCTCTTCTCAGGCCAGTAGCAGCACTTCCTAAGTTTATCAACTGGCCCAGCAGATGTTTAATTAAGTGCCAGCTAATCTTTTGAAGGCCTTTTGGTGGAGAATAATTTAATCGGAGGCAGGACTAGAAGACTTTTAGAATGTCATGCAAATTTTCCTGTGTTTTGAGCCATTCTGTTAATAGTTACACAGACATTTTGCCTTTTCTCCTATTATTGACTGTTTCTCTTCTTCATCTATGCTATTCCTAGTTACTTTAAAATCTGATCTCTTTTTTTCCGGAGGTTAATACACGCCAGTTTGAGTTGGCCAACTAAAGAATCAGAATTGAACATCAGAAAGAGTAAAATTCCCAGGCCTTTGTTACCCTAGCCTGGGTACAAGCTCAAGATGATGCAGAAGGAGGAGCAAAGCATGGGGATCCAAGAAAGTTAAGTTCCACTTCACGTCTAAGAGAATCATGTCTGTGATCTGTGTCTTTGGTTTCTTCATCTACAGCTGTCATCTTGTGAGTTGGAGCATGGTGGCCAGGCAGTATGCAAGGGGCTCTGGTGTCCATACAGCCCTCATAGACCTGCAGAGGTATTATTGCTCTAAGCCCCCAGTGGGGTTCCAGTTTGATATCTGCCCTGGATGGAGATGTAGGAGTGAGAGAAAGAGATGGAGGCAGGTCCACTTTACTCAGCAGCACCTCAGGTCTTTGGGACATCCTGGTGTCTGAGAGGAGACAAGCAGAAAGGACTTGCTGAGCTTCTCATCTCCAGGAAACAGTTCTTCTACAAGGATTCCTGGGCTGGGTGTTTAGCATCTATCATATGCCCCCAGCCCAATCCCACCATCTCTTTGAGGGACTTGAAATGAAATCACTGAACATTAACTCACACCACCTCTAGCGCTGCTCTTTAGGATTAAATGAAGTTTAAAGTCATTGAGCCTCTCCCAGAGACTAGACCCTGTGTGTGCGTATGCATGCCTGTGTGCTCATGTGTGCATGCGTGTGCATGTGAGTGTGCATGCACGCACATGTGTGAGGACAGCATCGGGGATGAAGATGCAGAGCACCCTGGATAAACACTCTGCAGTCTAGGCAAGAGTGAGCGGAGTCACTGATGTTGAGGCACAGAGCTAAGTATGGGGAGATATGACTGAAGTTTGATCAGTGTGCTGTGGAAATCCATTTGGATGATAGGTGGGGGTGAGTGGGTCACAGAAAACCTCCTGGGGAGCTATCACCTCCAGGGATGATGTAGAGGAGATTCTGTCTCTTTCTAGGTCAATGCATGTCAACCCTCCTGTGGCAGTTTATCCAGTCTTTTGTTCTCTAGCTGCATTTGTTTATGGATACTACATCCTTTCTTCTCTTCACCAGGAAGACTTCCTGGGCTGGTCAGTGGGCCAGATTAATCTCTCAAAATAAAAAAATGGAAACCTAGTCCTAGTGTGTGCCTCACAAAGGACACACCTTGTGCTCCTTGCCAAGGCATAGCCCAGGTAGCTCCGATCTTTTGATTCCACCAGTTTCCAGGTGGTGGTGCTAGAAACACGTCAGTGGTTTGGGGCCAGACAGTGGATGATGGATGGAGATTCTTAACTACCCAGGCAATAGTGTCAGCTTAAAGTTTATTTAAGAAATTCTGCCTGCTAAACTTTAAAAAAAAGACTTTAAGCTGTGGAACTTGCAGAGAAAAATATATTCTACATACCTACAATGCAAAGAGCTTGAGAAAAATTTAGGCCCAGGAGAAGAGTTTAATAGTAAGATTTAGAAACAAGAACCAGAAGCTCTACTCTCTTTGTTTCAGTCTGAAATCAACTAGCAGGGACTTTCCTGTGCTCAGTGAAAGGACCCAGGAACCTATAATCTTGACTAGGCAAAAGGGAAGTGGGTGCGATTTGGGGGAACTTTCCCAATCCTACTATAAAATTAGTTCTTATCCTTTCTCTTCCACCTCCACTCTTGATTGTTCTTAAAATTTTTTTATCCTTCAGGTATATTTTTCAATTGACTATGATGTGATTTTACCTCCATGGAAATAAGGGAGATGCTATTGTGTAGCTGGTGGGAGGAGAACTGGGAAATAATATGATTAGATTCAAACTTCCATAATCACTGAATGTGATTAGCTCCCAAGGAAACTCCTGCTGGTTGCACTTAGGAACACAAGGAAGAAACCCAGATAGGAACCCAAGAGACATCCTCTGCTCTGCCTTCTTCCTCACCTTCCACGTTCAATACATCATCCCTCACACCCTCTGTGCCTGATGGAAGCCCTGGTCAGATCAGCCTAATGGTTCATGCAGCACACGTGTATCCCCACTGCTGCAAGAGACAACCGAGGGGGCTTCTCTAGAGAGCTTCAGTGTCTTATTCCCTTTGTCTTCAGGTTTTATAAACTAGACGCTTTGTAGGCGTTATTGTCAATGGTTGTTGAATGATGGTACAGAACTCAATTTAGCAGTGCTAAATTGGCTCTGATTAATGATTATGGAATTAAAGGGCAGAACTTAATTTGGCTGGATAGTTAAACAACAGGCATAAATAAAACCCACAAGTAAGCTGAGACCAAGGAGAACGTCCTCAACCGTTTGAAACTTGTGCCACTGTGGTGTGTTGTGCTCTGAGACCCTGGAGGCCTGGCACACAATCATGCTCTAGACCAGTGGTTGTCAAAGTGTGGTGCGGGGACCTTGGGGTCCCTGAGATGCATTCAGTAGGGTCAGTGAGGTCGAAACAATTTTACTCATAATGCTGATATTATTTGACTTTTTTACTTGTATTTTTTCATGAGTCTATGGTAGAATTTTCTGGAGAGTAGATGACATGCAATGACATCATCACTCTGCCAGCTAGTGCAATACCTACTTATGTAAAATGTGTTTAAAATTTTCTGGTTTTAATTTTTAATACAAGAAATATCAATAGATGTAAATCACGTGAATAAAATCTATTTGGGGTCCTTATTAATCTTAAGTGTGTAAATTACTTTCAAGACCAAGTAGTGTGAGAACTGCTGCAGTAATACCCCTCTCTGGGGTCCATCCCCAACAGACTGGGCTCCATGCAGAGCCAGGCTCACAATTCTGGTCCCAGATGCTGAGCGCTCACACATCTATGAACCTTGCAGGGCATGTCATGTGCTCATCCCTCCTGCAGCCTTGACACTGATGGCTCCTTCGTGCACTCTCCTCACCTCCCCTGCATGGCGAGTCCCTAATTAGAAATGGATAGGTGCCTCATGTAGAGGTGGGTCTGGAAGCAGCTGAAATCAGAGACTGAGACTGCGCAACCAGAGAGAAAAAGAAGACCTTCTGGCTTGAATTGGGTCCCCTTGTCACTCTTGGGTGGCCCCTGATTGCCTCTAGGGTCCTTCCAAGGATTTCCCATTCAGTCTCCACTTTCCTCCACAGGCTCCTTTGTCTCTCTGAGACTTTTTTCCATCTCCAGCAAGAGAGCAAAGACATGGTGAGTCAGGGATACATATGTTTGATTGGGAAGCAGAGAGAGAAAAAAAAATCGTAGGTCTTGGAATAGGTTCAAAATCCAGAGGAAGGGGTGAGCTTTGTTAGGATTTATGGAGATTATTAGGGAGAAAATACAAACAGACAATGTCATTGTCTTCATCAAAGAGTGTGTAGTTGTGCTGTAAAGAATTCTGGAAAATTTTTCATTGATTTAAGCAGTTTTCATATGTTAATTTTTAAACAATATTTGCTCCTAGAAACCTTAATGAAGTTGTTGAATCCCATTGAGGCAGAGAGCTGAATGTTCTGTGTTCTTGTAGGAATCTCATATAGCCAGCAGAAGGCAGTGTGGTAGAGAAGGTAGCAGGTGGAAACATGGCATATTTGGATCACAGGCGGAAGGTTTGAAAACGTGGCACTCTGTCTAAACCATGTTGTCTCCTGGGTGAAAAGCTGGGAGGGGTTGTCGATTCAGGGAAGAAACCCCAGTAGACTATGACAATATCTTTCATCTTGAATCTGAAGACAAGTAGTATCTTCTAGGTTGTGTGATGGTCCCTGTTGTTGGAAATAAGAGGATGGAGGGGGTCAGGGAGATGCAGTATCCTCTTGTCCAGGTCAGAGAAGGTGGCTTCTGAGGGTCACTTCTGCTTTGGTGTGCAGTCTTGCTGGCATAAGGGGTACTTAACGGAGGGACTTCTACTGTATGAAGGGTGGGAGAAAGGGTTCAGGCACTGGGAGGACAGGGTTGTGGGACCTGAGTTGGGGGTGGTGCTGGCAGGGGACTTTGCCTTATTTCTGCTGCTGCTAGGACATTTTCCCTGGTTGAAAGTAAACTGAGAGAAAGAAGAAAGTACTTTAGTACGACACAACATCAGTGAAGAAAATTACTCCCCAAAATACCACAAGGGAGAAACACCCTCTCTCATCACCCTTCTCTTTAATGTCAATGACAAGACATCTCCATTTCATTTGCTCCGGAGACTGCCCACCCCACAGGAGACTTTTGTGGGGCTGCCCCACAGATGGTTGGGACCTGCAGTGTCTGCCCCTCCCAGGAGTTGGTGTCTGGACTGCACTCTGTCCTTCGCCTGGAATATTTTCACACCACAGCAAGTCAGGGGAGAGAAAAGATGTGAAGGTATCTGGGAGGCAAGCCTTGAAGTGAAAGGTAAAGCAGAATGCTGGCTAAATTAATCAGATCTGTTGTTGCAGATAATCTAATTTGGAGGGAGATTGGATTATATTTTTTCTGTTATGAAACATGTCCTTTCTTTGACTCTGTGTTGCCTGTTCCTAAGACATTTTTTCTCCTTACTCATCCCTCCTTGGCAACTTCCCTGGACCTTCTGTACTGCCCCTATGACTTACAACTTGATAATTACTTCTTCAGGAACATCAGTGTCCCTTGTCATGACCTATCTTATGTGTTAGAATCTGGGAGCATCTGGGTGTCTCATCATCCTCCGACCTAGGTCCCAAAGCTTGATAATCAAATAAGAGAAATACTTGAAGTACAAGAGGAGCAGAGACTGGGAGCTTGAAAGTAGGTTCATCTCAACTTTACCAAAATCTATGGGATACCGTGGATCTGCTTTGTTTTCCTCAATGCTACCTTTGATCTCATTGATCTCAAAGTAACTTTTAGATTTATAACAGTGGTCAGTAATCCTTTTCTGCCAAGGGTCAGATGGTAAACATTTTACACTTAGCAGGCCAGACAATCTGTGTCACAGCTTTTCAGTTCTGCTGTTGTAGCACAAAAGCAGTCATAGACAACATATGGGAGTGGCTATGTTCCAGAAGAATTTTATTGTCGTAGTAAACAGGTGGCAGACTGGATTTTGGCCGCAACCTTTTTGCAGAATCTTTTTTTTTTTTAGAGTATCTGACTTTTGGGTCTGTTTTCATCGCACCGCTTTCTGCTTGCCATCTGTCCTACACTCTGTCTTCATTTTCCAGTCTGTTTTGTGCATCTTTTTCCAATACTGTTTCTGGACATCTGTCTTTCATTTCTGCATCCTACTCCAACCCGTAACTACACCATCTTCTCATTCTGTCTAGTGGGAGCTGATTGCTGGCCTGAAGGCTTCCTCTTCCACAGAAGTCTCTTCACTCACTGTTTCTCTTCAGGCTGTTCAAGCCTCAGGGATCCACATGGCATGAAGAAGCCCAAAGCAGTGTCCTTTTATTCTGGGCCCAGCTTGGACAGGAGGAAACCAAGTCACCCACTAATTTCTCAGTGTACCAATATCTCACTCAATTCTCTAAAATACACGCCAAACTCTCTCTTTGCACTCCAAGCTTCAGTTTTGCAGCATTGAGGTGAATAACAACATTTCTCTATCCTCTGTAAGGATTTTGTATGTGCGTGTGATGGGTAGGGAAGGGGGATATAAGGTCCCATGCATTTTTCTCAAGTGTACCTGGGTCCTTCAGTGGAGTTGTGTGGCTATGAGGAGACAAGAAGAGAGAAATCCCTAGATTGAGTTTTTGGAATTGTGGTTTCTTCTAGGATTACAGGACTGGATTCTAATGCACTTCATATTCCATGCAAATGTATCATCCTCACATTTTACATAAAGTAAATAAAGTTGCCATCCATGCCACACACACTGTATCTAGCACTGATGTTTTAGGTCAAATGAATGTAAGATCATTTACCCAAAGGCTATTGAGCACCTACTAGGGGCCAGCTCCTGAGAGTGAGGAAGGATGCAGTGATGACAGGCCCAAGGGAAGCTCATGGTCTAGTAGGAGGCACATGTGAGCAAGCAGAGTGAAGAAACAGTGCTATCTGGTAGGTGTTGATCAGTATGCAACATGCTTGCTGACTAGTGATTAGGCAGAAAAAGATTCTCCTATAGTGATGCTGTACAGGGGATTTTTCCAGTGCCACCCTAGGCTCTGAAGTCTGACTTAACCCTCCTCCCTCAGCTTCACACCATCCACAAAGTGTTATTGTATTATCTCCTCCATTCCTTAGCAATGATTGACACACAGGATCTTAGAATACGTTCCATATATCCAAGAGTAGGAGGAGAACCTCTCGCTTCACCACTTGCCCTCCTTTGTGATCCCTGGAGTCTCTTTCATCCCTGGGGCTCCTTTCCTTCATACAGGCCTGCGATCTCAAAGTCCTGGGCATGACTGTTTCCCACGTGGTAGCCCAGAATTTCTTGGGAAGGTCTCAATAGTGTGAGCAGATAAACGAGTGCCTCAAACAGAGTCTAAATCTCCAAAAAATCTGCTTCTCAAATTTTATAAAGAAACCATGTTTAGTGAAAAATGCAATAAAGGTGAATGTATCACCCTGAAAGGACCAATTTGAGAGGAATTCAGGGATAAGAGCAGAGAGTAACATCAAGTGGCAGAGAAAGAAAGACAAGCTGTAGCTGCTGTCTCTGTGTCCTGACCTGCCCCAAATCTTGAAACTGACCGACCAAGACATCCTCTGTCTTTCAGTGGGCCACATTTCCCCAGCGGCTGCTGCCCAAAGATTGGCTCCAGGAGGAATGAGAGAAGGTGCCCACTGAGGGAAAGAATTGGACACTTGTCAATCTTATGAAAGGCAAAATTGTAGATGTATTTCTTCTTCACTATCACCCAAGACTGTTCTAGAATTTTTTTTTGTGATCCCTCCAAATGGCTTCTTCAAGTGACTCTGATTCTCCCCGCGTCAGGGAGGCTCTTGTGTGGCAGGAAGGTACAAATTGAAATGGAAAGTGATTAAAAGCCCATAAAATGTGATTAGTATCAACCTTTCACCTCCATGGTCAGCCCTGCTTCCAGTGTGTCAGGGGTTCAGGGAAATTTACTGATTTTCCTTTGCAAGTGCCCAGATGGTGCACTGAAGTTAGAACAGTACACGGGAAGCAGTCTCCATCAGACCCACATGTATCTTTTTCCATGCCTTGGTCTTCTACTCAAAACCCTGAGAAACATTGTTGATCTTTTGGCAGTAGCCAAATTAGACTTTTTCCAGTGCAAAGAGGGAGTGTGACACATGTGTTCATAAAAAGTGGCATAAGATACCCTGGATGCAGTAAACTCATGGAATTCCCCATAATTTCTGAGCCTGGTTTGAGTCCAGGATAAAAGGACTCAGGCTGGGGCCCTCCCTGTGCTTTCCTATCTTCAGGGACAGGAGCAGCTCACTGTGTGAGGTGGCCCTGGCTTTCTGGCAGGGTAAATGGAGGCTCCTGGTCTTTCTACTCAAATTCCCTGGTGGGGTACAGCAACCTATGTATTTTGACACTAAATCTGCTTTGTAGATGGATGTAGAGGAGTTGATGTTGGTAAATACTGATTTGGTAAGAAAATGGAAATGAGAAAATACTTACCATTAAAAGGACATTAGAAATTTGGGTGTTGGTTTAAAGATACATAGTGTAAATATTTGTCAAAACTCATTAAACTGTACACTTAAAACCTGTGCATTTTATTGTAAGAAATTATCTCTTAATTTCAAAAAGAAAGTGAGAGATATCATGAGATACAATATTTCACGTAAGAAAATTGGGGTCCATGAATGGTTTGTGGCATAATCAGGACCAGAACCTGGCTACCCTCATTGTTGGTCCAGTTCTTCTTGTACTTCATTGATGTCTTTCATCATCCGTGGCTTGAAAATAAACTTAAGACTGCAGAACACAGTAGATTGTAGAATATCCCTGTATTCCTATATCTGACATGGGTAACTTTGAAGGAATTCTTCTTTAGAGCTCTCTTGATTTGGAAATGAGTAGTTTTCATAACATCCTTCATGGAGGGTATGCTCAGGAACAGTGGAAAGAGAGATGGGGAAAATGATGTATTTACATAGGGGTGTGTGATTTGAGAGCCAACAGAAAGAGAAGGAAGATGCTTTAGAAATTTTCTGCTAAGGACAGGTTCAGTAAGCCTGGGATGACAGAAACCAGCCTTCCTCCCTGTGAGAATCTCTCACCAGCATGGAGAGCACTCGGACTTGCAGCTTCTCCTTGGTCTCTGACTTCCAAGGAAGGGGATCCTGAGGGAGACCAATGTGCACTGGGATGAATCTGCGCTCAGAGTTTCTACCTTTCTGTAATGTGCCTTTAGCATTACAGAATAAGCTTTAGAGTCTTCCCACCAGGGACTGAGGACCATACTCCTTGTCTCTCAAATCCATTTTTTTTTTTTGCCCAAGCATCTTCCTTTACTTTACTTTTCTCTCCTTTTCTGGTTGTGTTGCAGGAAGTCAGGGACCCTGAATGGAGGGACCGGCTGGAGCCATGGCACAGGAACATAAATTGTGAAGATTTCATGGACATTTATCGCTTCCCTAATAATACTCTTATAATTTCTTATGCCTGTCTTATTTTAATCTCTTAATCCTGTTATCTTCGTAAGCTGAGGATGTACGTCACCTCAGGACCAATATAATTGTGTTAACTGTACAAATTGATTGTAAAACATGTGTGTTTGAACATTGTGAAATCAGTGCACCTTGAAAAAGAACAGAATAACAGCGATTTTCAGGGAACAAGGGAAGACAATCATAAAGTCTGACTGCCTGGGAGATCAGGCAGAATACAGCCATATTTTTCTTCTTGCAGAGAGCCTATAAATGGACGTGCAAGTAGGAAAGATATCGCTAAATTCTTTTCCTAGCAAGAAATAATAATAATTAAGACCCTGGGAAAGGAATGCATTCCTGGGGCGAGGTCTATAAATGGCCGCTCTAGGAGTGTCTGTCTTATGAGGTTGAGATAAGGACTGAAATACACCCTGGTCTCCTGCAGTACCCTTAGGCTTATTAGGGCGGGGAAAAAACTCCACCCTGGTAAATTTGAGGTCAGACCGGTTCTCTGCCCTCGAACCCTGTTTTCTGTTGTTTAAGATGTTTATCAAGCCAATACGTGCACAGCTGAACATAGACCCTTATGAGTAGTTCTAAATTTGTCCTTGTCCTGTTCCCTCAGAAGCATGTGATCTTTGTTCTCCTTTTTGCCCTTTGAAGCATGTGATCTTTGTGACCTACTCTCCATTTGTACACCCTCCCCACCAACTTTCTAAAGCCTTAATAAAAACCTGCTGGTCTTGTGGCTCTGGTGGGCATCATGGTCCTACCAATATGTGATGTCACCCCCGGAGGCCCAGCTGTAAAATTCCTCTCTTTGTACTCCTTCTCTGTATTTCTCAACTGGCTGACACTTGTGGAAAATAGAAAGAACCTATGTTGAAATATTGGGGGTGGGTTACCCCAATATGGTTGCCCAGGGTTTCTCTGCTAGTTTCCTAATTTGTCTCATGTATCAGGTATTTTCATATTCTCTTAACAACTGCAGTGTCCTTCCTCCACTCCAGACCCTTCTGTCCTGCTCTCTTATACACATCTAGATGTGTATAAGAGACAGGCCAACTAGACACTGAGTATGATGGCACCTTGATATTGGACTTTCCAGACAAATTTTGTTGTTTATAAGCTTCCCAATATACGGAAGTTTGTTATAGTAGCTTAGACAGACTAAAAGAGATGGGAAGGACTTTGCCTCTGAGGATGTGATGGAGCTCCTGATGATTAATGCAGATTGTGCACCTCTGAAGAAATCTGTCTCCTGTTTCTTGCAGATGTGCTTAAATCTGGAATAATGTTCTATCAGCAGTAACAACAGTGCAATGTCCACTGCCAGCCTCCTCTCCAGGGCTCTAGCCCTATCCTCCCAAGGCCCCTGTGCTCTGCCCTCCAAACTTCCTGTGCCATCTTCTCCATCTCCTGGCCAGTAAAGAGCCACACTGTGCTATTTCCCCATGTCAGTAGGAATACCTGTCAAAGCAGAAGTAATACTCTTTGGAATTATCCTTTCCCAAATGTGGGCATGAATAGCTGGAGCCTCTCCCTTTTTGTTATCTTTCCACAAACAGCCTTGAATCCCAAAGATCCATAAGAAGCTGCAAGATTAACTCATTGAACACAAGGGGAATTGAGTTTTCTGATTTATCAGCTGGTGTTCAAGTGGTTCTTTCCTGTACCTCCAAGGAGACATGAAAGGGTTTGGTAAGATGTGAAAAGTTGTCAGGAATCTCCTTGGAGGATAGATGTGTCTGTCCTTTCCTTTCTACCATAGTCTGCTACAAATTAGGATCAATTTTACACCTTTGGCTACTCTCTTTACTGATGTGATCCTTTAACATTCAACCTTCATCACATAGGTTAGGGAAGGGGCCCTGATGGGAAAGATATCCAGATCTCATGAACCATATCATTTTCTGATAGACTAAAATAATTATCATAGTTTGACAAAAGAATCCCCTTTGAGGTTAACACTGACTGAAGGGTACCTTCTTTGTATCATGCACCTCAAATAAATTGATAAAACTGTGCCTCTTGCTCCCTTCAATGGGGGTCATTTTAAACTTCTGCCTATGACAGAGATGCACTTAAAGAAGAGCCATTATGTTATTTTGTTTTTCACTTCTGCTTCCATAATTACCTTTCTCACAATTATAATACAATCCTATCTTTCAGCCATGTAAAATTTTACTCTAGTAAATTTCACATATGTAAAAACCTACTGAATGCTACATCTTGTTGTCCACTGGGATTTTAATGATTGGGAAATAAATATTCTTCCAATGTGATTTCTAAGTTTTGATTCCCAGGAAAATTGAAGGAATACAAATCAAGTTTTTAGTTATTTAAAATCAATTGTAAATATCTATATCTGTAATAAATGCTGTGGTGCACCACCCAGATCCTCCGCTTCAGGACTGAGACCCTCATAATTACAACTTCCCAAGAGTTTCTGATGGTTCAAGGTGAGTCCCTTATGGAAATTTCTCTTGGTCAACTGGAACATACTCTTTTGCGGTTAAGCCTCTTTTCAAGAGTAGCCACTTCCAAAGGCCTTTTGAGGCACGAATGGAAAGACCTTACTGTCAGACTTTGCCAAAGGGTCCTCCCAACCCCAGAGCTCTCTTTTGCAGTTGTAATAATGAGGTTTAACTTCTGTCTTTGCCCAATTTTGTCTCTGTCACCCTCTGGCAGGTTTTACCCTGAAAGCACCCCCCAGTATGCTTCTTGCTTGTGATTTTTCCTTTTCAGAGCATGTTTCCTGGTAAATATGACTTAAGATAATCACTATACAAATTTTGGCATAACTTGAGAAGAGTGCGTAGAATTCAGTGCCATTGTTAAGATACAAATCCTTTCATTTTACTTTACCTATCTATGTATAGGTGATGCCTTCCTCATCAGATCCCCTTTGCCAGAACGATGTACCCACCTCCTAGCTGCTATTGAGTATTGGCTGTCAATGGCAAATAGTAGCTCCCTGGTTGATCAGTTCACTGGAGCTGCCTTGCCTGGGAGGCTGCACTTTTTCACTCTTGTTACAGGCCACCCTTTTGTCTTTACACATGACATCTCTATCATGCAGTTTATTGTTTTTACACATCTGTATCTCTATAGTGCAGCTTATTTTCAACAACTTTCTTTTGTGGGTCAGACAAAAGCTAGGCTTTATCTCAGCCCATACGTTTGCTTGACATATACACTTTCTTGTTCTGTTTCTTTCACTATCCCTTACAGTTGTTTGTTTGTTTGTTTTTAAATACTTCCTTACTAAATTGTATGTCTTGGCAACCTCACTCATCTCTGCCAGGAAACCCAACTTGAGTAGCCACATAAACAAGTTTCCTTAGTTACTTACATATAAAAAGATGAAAACTATCAACAGATAATATTTTTCTATGATTTTATGAAGTAATTGAAAACAAAAAAGAGACAGCTCGTATAAGTTCATTAAATGTTTCTAATAAAACTTTAAATATAATTATCTGTAAAATATAAGTATATTTTATTTGGTAACATGAACAATAATTATTATTAATACTAATAAGTGTAATGATGTCTGACTTAGAAGAATTTATAAACACATAACCTTATAACCATAGGGAATGATAGACAAATATTTCAATTCAATGTACTTACACATTCTTATGAAGAGAGTAGTCAATAAATATATTTAAGCGTATGTTACACTAAAAATGTCATAAAGAAGTAAAATGGAAATTCAAGTTGAAGTAGAAGAAAATAATATAAAAATTTCAAATGTAAAAAAGAACTTTGGTCAACCTCTTTCATGAACATAGATAAAAAATTTCTTAAAGACAGCTGGCAAGATGACCGAATAGGAACAACCCTGATCTGCAACTCCTAGTAAGACCAATGCAGAAGGTGGCTGATTTCTGCATTTCCAACTGAGGTACCTGGTTCATCTCACTGGGACTGGTTAGACATTGGGTGCAGCCCACAGAGGGTGAGCAGAAGCAGAGTGGGGTGTTGCCTCACCTGGGAAGTGCAAAGTGGCAGGGAACTACCTCCCCTAGCCAAGGGAAGCCATGAGGGACTGTGCTACCCAGTCCAGATACTACACTTTCCCCATGGCTTTTGCAACCCACAGACCAGGGCATTCCCTTGTGTGCCTACACCATGAGGGTCCTGGGTTTCAAGCACAAAACTAGGTGGCTGTTTGGGCAGACCTCGAGCTAGCTGTAGGAGTTTTTTTTTTTTTTTCATATCCCAGTGGCACCTGGAACCCCACTGAGACAGAGCCGTTCACTCCCTTGGAAAGAGGACTGAAGCCAGGGAGCCAAGTGGTCTCAATCAGCAGGTCCCACTCCCACGGAGCCCGGCAAGCTAAGAACCACTGGCTTGAAATTCTTGCTGCCAGCCTGAAGTCAGCCTGGGACAATTGAGCTTGGTGCAGGGAGGGCTGTCTGCCAGTACTGAGACTTGAGTAGGCGGTTTTCCCCTCATAGTGTTAAGGAAGCCAAACTCACCACAGCATGGCAAAGTGGCTGTGGCCAGACTGCCTCTCTAGTTTCCTCCTCACTGACTGGGGCATCACTGAAAGAAAGGCAGCAGCCCCAGTGAGGGGCTTATTGATAAAACTCCCATCTCCCTGGGACAGAGCACCTGGGGGAAGGGGCGGCTGTGGGTGCAGCTTCAGCAGACTTAATATTTCCTGCCTGCCAGGTCTGATGAGAGCGGCAGATCTCCCAGCACAGTGTTCAAGCTCTACTAAGGGACAGACTGCCTCCTCAAGTGGATCCCTGACCCCTGTGCCTCCTGACTGGAAGACACCTCCCAGGAGGGGTCGACAGATACCTCACACAGGAGAGCTCTGGCTCGCATCAGGCAGATACCCCTCTGGGATGAAACTTCCAGAGGAAAGAGTAGGCAGCAATCTTTGCTGTTCTGCAGCTTCCACTGGTGATACTCAGCAAACAAGGTCTGGAGTGGACCTCCAGCAAACTCCAGCAGACCTGCAGAAGAGGGGCCTGACTTTTAGAAGGAAAACTAACAAACAGAGAGCAATCACATCAACATCAACAAAGAGGACACACACTCAAAAACCCCATCAAAAGGGCATCAGCATTAAAGATCAAAGGTGGATAAATCCATGAAGATGAGGAAAAACCAGCACAAAAATGATGAAAAGTCCAAAAACAAGAATGCCTCTTCTCCTCCAAATGATCACAACTCCTCTCCAACAAGGGCATAAAATTGGATGGAGAATGAGTTTGACGGATTGACAGAAGTAGGCTTGAGAAGGTCGGTAATAACAAACTCCTCTGAGCTAAAGGAGCATGTTCTAACCCTATGCAAGGAACCTTGATAGAAGGTTACAGGAATTGCTAGCTAGAATAACCAGTTTAGAGAAGAAGATAAATGACCTGATGGAGCTGAAAAACACAGCATGAGAACTTCGTGAAGCGTACACAAGTATCAATAGCCAAATCAATCAAGGGGAAGAAAGGATATCAGAGACTGAAGATCAACTTAATGAAATAAAGCATAAAGACAAGATTAGAGAAAAAAGAATGAAAAGGAAAAAACAAA
>NW_012109031.1:76249-76570 GCF_000951045.1 Mandrillus leucophaeus | reverse complement strand
GGAACTTAAACAAATTTACAAGAAAAAAACAAACAACCCCAAGAAAAAGTGGACAAAGGATATGAACAGACACTTCTTAAAACAAGACATATATGTGGCCAACAAACATATGAAAAAAAGCCCATCATCACTGACCATTAGAGAAATGGAGATCAAAGCTACAATGAGATATCATCTCACTCCAGTTAGAATGGTGATCATTAAAAAGTCAGGGGCCAGGTGTGGTGGCTCGCGTCTGTAATCCCAGCACTTTGGGAGGCTGAGGTGGGTGGATCACCTGAGATTGGGAGTTCAAGACCTGCCTGACCAGCATACAGAAAC
>NW_012109031.1:74583-76199 GCF_000951045.1 Mandrillus leucophaeus | reverse complement strand
TAGAGAAGCAAGCGCAAATTCAAAAGCTAGTAGAAGATAAGCAATAACCAAGATCCGACAGAACTGAAGGAGATAGAGACATGAAAAACCCTTCAAAAAACAACAAATCCAGGAGGTGATTTTTTGAAAAGATTAACAAAATAGATAGACTGCTAGCCAGAGTAACAAAGATTCCTGGACACATACACACTCCCAAGTCTAAACCAGGAAGAAGTCGAACCCCTGAGTAGACCAATAACAAGTTCTGAAATTGAGGCAATAATTAATAGCCTACCAACCGAAAAAAAAAAAAAAAGCCCAGGACCACAAGGATTCACAGTCAAATTCTACCAGAGGTACAAAGAGGAGCTGGTACCATTCCTTCTGAAATGATTCCAAACAATAGAAAAGGGGGAATCCTCCCTAACTCATTTTATGAGGCCAGCATCATCCTGATACCAAAACCTGGCAGAGACACACACAAAAAAGAAAATTTCAGGCCAATATCCCTGATGAACATTGATGTGAAAATCCTCAATAAAATACTGGCAAACTGAATCCAGCAGCACATCAAAGAGCTTATCCACCATGATCAGGTCATCTTCATCCCTGGGATGCAAGGCTAGTTCAACATATGCAAATCAATAAATGTAATCCATCATGTAAACAGAACCAATGATTAAAAACTACATGATTATCTCAATAGATGCAGAAAAGGCCTTCAATAAAATTCAACACCGCTTCATGCTGAAAACACTTAATAAACTAGGTATTGATGGGATGTATCTCAAAATAATAAGAGCTATTTATGACAAACCCACAGCGAATATCATACTGAATGTGCAAAAACTGGAAGCATTACCTTTGAAAACCTGCACAAGACAGGTATGCCCTCTCTCACCACACCTATTCAAGATAGTATTGGAAGTTCTGGCTAGGGCAATCACGCAAGAGAAAGAAATCAAGTGTATTCATACAGGAAGAGGGGAAGTCAAATTGTCTCTGTTCGCAGATGACATGACTGTATATTGAGAAAACCCCATCGTCTCAGCCCCAAAACTCCTTAAGCTGATAAGCAACTTCAGCAAAGTCTCAGGATACAAAATCAATGTGTAAAAATCACAAGCTTTCCTATACACCAATAACAGACAAACAGACAGCCAAATCGTTAGTGAACTTCCATTCAAAATTGCTACAAAGAAAATAAAATACCTAGGAATACAACTTACAAGGGACGTGAAGGACCTCTTCAAGGAGAACTAGAAACCACTGCTCAACAAAATAAAGGAGGATAACCACAAACCACTGCTCAAGGAAATTAGAGAGGACACAAACAACTGCAAAAAATTCCATGCTCATGGATAGGAACAATCAATATAGTGAAAATGGCCATACTGCCTGAAGTAATTTAGAGATTCAATGCTATTTCCATCAAGCTACCATTGACTTTCTTCACTGAATTAGAAAAAAGTACTTTAAATTTCATATGGAACCAAAAAAGAGCCCACATAGCCAAGACAATCCTAAGCAAAAAGAATAAAGCTGGAGGCATCATGCTACCTGACTTCAAACTATACTACAAGGTTACAGCAACCAAAACAGCATGGTACTGGTACCAAAACAGATATATAGACCAA
>NW_012109031.1:71266-72763 GCF_000951045.1 Mandrillus leucophaeus | reverse complement strand
TTGTGGAAGACAATGCAACAATTCCTCAAAGATCTCTAACCAGAAATACCATTTGACCCAGCAATCCCATTACTGGGTATATACCCAAAGGATTATAAATCATTCTACTACAAAGACATGTGCACATGTATGTTTATTGTAGCACTATTCATAATAGCAAAGACTTGGAAACAACCCAAATGCCCATCAATGATAGACTGGATAAAGAAAATGTGGCACATATACACCATGGAATACTGTGCAACCATAAAAAGAATGAGTTCATGTCCTTTGCAGGGACATGGATGAAGCTGGAAATCATCATTCTCAGAAAACTAACACAGGAACTGAAAACCAAATACCTCATGTTCTCACTCATAAGTGGAAGTTGAACAACGAGAACACATGGACAGAGGGAGGGGAGCATCACACACCAGGGCCTGTCAGGGGTGGTGAAGTACAAGGGGAGGGAGAGCATTAGGACAAATACCCAATGCATGTGGGGCTTAAAATCTAGATGATGGGTTGGTGGATGCAGCAAACCACCATGGCAAATGTATACCTATGTAACAAACCTGCATATTCTGCAGATGTATCTCAGAACTTTAAGTATAAAAATAAAAAAAATGACAAAAACCATGATAACTTTTGCGTCAACCTAATAAAAAATTCTTAAACAAAATGTAAGTAAATCAATTAAGCGAGATACAATAAAGGATGATATATAACAACAAAGTTGATTACATTTCAGAAATGCAAGGTTAGTTTAATATTTGGAAAGACATCTTTGAAATTCACTACATTAATAGAAAATGGTAATTATATACAAATCCCAGCAGATTCAGGAAAAGTTCTTGATAAAATTCAACAACTCATGATAATTCTGATTATACTAGAAATAGAAGAGAATTTCCTTAAAGGAGTAACTGTAAAAATATGTAACAAACTTTATTATTAATGGTAAAATCTTGAATGCTTACCCTAGAGATTGGAATGAGACAAGGATATTCATTATCTTCATTGCTATTTAGAATTCTATAGGAGATTCTAGATGGAATCATAAGCCATGAAAAAAAAATGTCTGAAGATTGAAAGAGAAGAATACAATTGTCTTTATTTAAATAATACATAATTATGTTAAGTCAAAAATAAGAAAAAAACTGTAAACTTTGAAACCTAAAAAGTCAATTTATCATTGGAAATAAAATCAATGTATAAAAGTTAACTGCATTTCTTTGTATCAACATCAAAATTTAAATTTAAAAAGTTATAAAGTTTATGATGTCATAAACTATCCAAATATATGAATATATTTAGTAAAGATGTGCAAAATCTTTAAAGTCTGTAGAACATTATTGAGAGAAATGAAAGAAGATTTAAATGAAATAAAAATATCACATGTTCTTAGTTTGAAGACTCAATAGTAAAATATGTTATGCCCAAATTACCCTATAGATTCAATGTGTATGAATTATAGTGCTGTTATTTTTGGTAGAATTTGTCCAGCTTATTTAAAAA
>NW_012109031.1:68115-69981 GCF_000951045.1 Mandrillus leucophaeus | reverse complement strand
CAAATGCTGAGTGGTTTTGTCACCACCAGGCCTACCTTACGAGAGCTCCTGAAGGAAGCACTAAATATGGAAAGGAAAAAATGGTACCAGCCACTACAAAAACATACCAAAATATAAAGACCAACGACACTATGAAGAAACTGCATTAACTAATGTGCAAAATAACCAGCTAGCATCATGATGACAGGATCAAATTCACACATAACAATATTAACCTTAAATGTAGATGGGCTAAATGTCCCAATTACAAGACACAGACTGACAAATTGGATAAAGAGTCAAGACCCATTGGTGTGTTGTATTCGGAGACCCATCTCATTTGGAAAGACACACATAGGCTCAAAATAAAGGGATGTTGCAAATGGAAAAAAAAGAGCAGGGATTGCAATCCTAGTCTCTGATAAAACAGACTTTAAACCAACAGAGATCGAAAAAGACAAAGAGGGGCATTACATAATGGTAAAGGGATCAATGCAACAAGAAGAGCTAACTATCCTAAATATATCTGCACCCAATACAGGAATATCCAGATTCATAAAGCAAGTTCTTAGAGATGCACGAAGAGACTTAGACTCCCACACAACAGTAGTGGGAGACTTTAATATTAGACACTGTCAATATTAGACAGATGAATGAGACAGAAAATTAACGATATTCAGGACTTGAACTGAGCTCTGGACCAAGCAGACCTAATAGACATCTACAGAACTCTTCACCCAAAATCAACAGAGTGTACATTCTTCTCACCACCACATAGCACTTATTCTAAAATTGGCCACGTAATTGGAAGTAAAACACTCCTCAGCAAATGCAAAAGAATCGAAATTATAACAAACAGCCTCTCAGACCACAGTGCAATCAAATTAAAAGGTAGGATTGAGAAATGCACTCAAAACCAAACAACTACATGGAAACTGAAAAACCTACTCCTGAATGATTACTGGGTAAATAACGAAATTAAGGCAGAAATAAATAAGTTCTTTGAAACCAATGAGAACAAAGGTACAATGTACCAGAATCTCTGGGACACAGCTAAAGCAGCATGAAGAGGGAAATTTATAGCATTAAATGCCCACATCAGAAAGCAGAAAAGGTCTAAAACTGACACCCTAACATGATAGCTAAAAGAATTAGAGAAGCAAGCGCAAATTCAAAAGCTAGTAGAAGATAAGCAATAACCAAGATCCGACAGAACTGAAGGAGATAGAGACATGAAAAACCCTTCAAAAAACAACAAATCCAGGAGGTGATTTTTTGAAAAGATTAACAAAATAGATAGACTGCTAGCCAGAGTAACAAAGATTCCTGGACACATACACACTCCCAAGTCTAAACCAGGAAGAAGTCGAACCCCTGAGTAGACCAATAACAAGTTCTGAAATTGAGGCAATAATTAATAGCCTACCAACCGAAAAAAAAAAAAAAGCCCAGGACCACAAGGATTCACAGTCAAATTCTACCAGAGGTACAAAGAGGAGCTGGTACCATTCCTTCTGAAATGATTCCAAACAATAGAAAAGGGGGAATCCTCCCTAACTCATTTTATGAGGCCAGCATCATCCTGATACCAAAACCTGGCAGAGACACACACAAAAAAGAAAATTTCAGGCCAATATCCCTGATGAACATTGATGTGAAAATCCTCAATAAAATACTGGCAAACTGAATCCAGCAGCACATCAAAGAGCTTATCCACCATGATCAGGTCATCTTCATCCCTGGGATGCAAGGCTAGTTCAACATATGCAAATCAATAAATGTAATCCATCACGTAAACAGAACCAATGATTAAAAACTACATGATTATCTCAATAGATGCAGAAAAGGCCTTCAATAAAATTCAACACCGCTTCATGCTGAAAACAC
>NW_012109031.1:53379-64871 GCF_000951045.1 Mandrillus leucophaeus | reverse complement strand
TAGTAATTAAAACAGCATGTTGCTGGTGTAAGGATAGACCAATGGAATAGAATAGAGACTCCAGGAACAGACTCACACATATACAATTGCTTGATATATGAGAAGGATGACTACATGGCAGTAGAGCCTTTTGGATAAATGGTGCCTGGGTCAACTGGATATTCCTATATTTCTATGGAATAAAAAAAATATAACTTCCCCCTACCTTACATCATAAACAAAAATTAGTTCCAGGTGGATTGCAGATCTAAATTTGAACAGTAAAACAACAGAACTTTAAAAAATAACCCACAGACCAATAATGAGTAACCAATAACGAGTAACAAGATTGAATCAGTAATAAAAGTCTCTCAGCAAAGAAAAGACAAAGACATGATGGCTTCACTGCTGAATTCTACCAAACTTAGAAAGAACTAATACCAATTCTCCTCAAATTATTCCAAAAACTAGAAGAGGAGGGAATTCTACCTAACTCATTGTATGAAGCCAGCATTATTTGGATATCAAAATCAGACAAGGACACAACAACAAAAAAGAAAACTATAGGTCAATATTCCTGATGTACATAGATGCAAAAATCTTCGACAAAATACTAGGAAACCAGTTCCAACAGCACTTCACAAATATAACACACCATAATCAAGTGAGATTTATTCCAGGGATGACAGGATAGTTCAACATATGGAAGTCAATAAATGTGATATACCACATAAACAGAATGAAGGAAAAATAACGTGATCCTCTCAATAGATGCAGAAAAGGCAGTTGACAAAATTCAACTTCCTTTTATGATAAAACTCTCAACAAATTACATATAGAAGAAACGTACCTCAACAAAATAAAGGCCATACACAAGCCCATTGCTAACATAACATTGAATGGGGAAAAGTTTAAAGTCTTCCGCTAAGAACTGGAATTAGGCAAGGAAGGCCACTTTCACGATGCATATTTAACATAGGACTAGAAGTTCCAGCCAGAGTAATAAGGCCAGAGAAAGAAATAAAAAGCATCTAAACTGGTAAAGAGTAAGTCAAATTGTCCCTCTTCACAGATGACCTGATCTTCTATCTACCAAAACCCAAAGACTCCATCAAAATCCTCTTAGATCTATAAAACAAGTTCAGTAAAGTGGCAGGACAAAAAATCAACATACAAAAATCAGTAGCAGTTCTACACATCAATCACAAACTATCTGGAAAAGAAATCAAGAAAGCAATCTCATTTACAATAGCTACAAAAATAGCTAGAAATAAATTTAACCAAAGAGGGGAAAGACCTTTACCAGGAAAACTATGAAACACTGATGAAAGAAATTGAAAAGGATACAAACAAGTGGAAAGAGATTCAATGCTTATGCATTGGAAAAATTAATATTGCTAAAATAACCATACTACCCAAAGCAATCTACACATTCAATGTGATCTCTACCAAAATATCCCTGTCACCTTTTTACAGAAATAGAAAAAACTTTCAATTTGTATGGAACCAAAAATGAGCCTGAATAAACAAAGGAATGCTGAGCAAAAAAGACAAAACTGGAGGCATCACTGTAGGCTGTTTGTTTTGCTATAAAGGAATACCTGAGACTGGGTAATTTCTAAGGAAAAGAGGTTTATTTTGGCTCACAGTTCTGCAGGCTGTACACAAAACACAGTGCTGGCATCTGCTTCTGGTGAGGGTCTCAGGAAGCTTACAATCAATCATGGCGGAAGGTGATGGGGATCTTGTTTGTCACATAGTGAGAGAGGTAGCAAGAGAGAAAGAGGGGATGAGGTGTCACACTTTTTTACAACCAGATTTTACGTGAACTCACAGAATGAGAACTCACTTTTTACCATGGAGAGGGCACCAAGCCATTCATGAGGGATCTGTCTCTGTGATCCAAACACCTCCTATCAGGCCCACCTCCAACACTGGAGGTCACATTTCAACATGAGATGTGGAGGGGACAAAACATCCAAACCATATCAATCACACTACCTGACTTCAAAACATATTACAAAGCTATAGTAACCAAAATGGCATGATATAGGATTAAAACAGACACATAAACCAATGGAACAAAATAAAGAACTCCCGAATAAACTCATGTATTTAGGGCTGATTGACTTTTGATGAAGGTACCAAGAACATACACTGAGAAAAGGACACCCTCTTCAATAGATAATCCAGGGAAAACAGGATATCCATATGTAGAAGAATGAAACTAGACTCCTATCTCTCATGGTATACAAAAGTCAACTCGAAATGGATTAAAGACATTAAATGCAAGACCCTAAACTATATAACTGCTAGAAGAAAATAGAGGAAATACTCCAGAACATTGGTCTACGTGAGGATTTTATGGTTAAGGACTCAAAAGCACAGGCAAATAGGCAAATAGTATTACATTAAACTAAAAAGCTTCTGCACAGCAAAGGAAGTTATCAACAAAGTTAAGAGATAACCTGTTGAATGGGAGAAAATATTTGCAAAACATTTATCCAACAAGAGACTAATATCGAGGGTATACAGGAACTCAAACAACAGCAAAAAAACACAAACAATCCTGTTAAAAAGTGGACAAAGGATCTAAACAGACATTTCTAAGAAGAAGACATACAAATGGCCAAAAAGTATATGAAAAATTGCTCAACATCACTAATTCTCAGGCAAATGCAAACTAAAATCACAGTGATATATCATCTCACTCCAGTCAGAATGGTTATTTTAAAAAAGAGGAAAAATAACAGATGCTTGAGAGGATGAGGAGAGTTCTCATACACCATTGGTGGGTATGCAAATTAATATAGCCATTATGGGTAACAGTATGGAGATTTCTCAAATAACTAAAAATAGAGCTACCATGTGATCCAGCAATCCCACTACTAAGTATTTATTCAAAGGAAAGAAAACCAGTGTATCAAAAAGATTTATGCACCCTAATGTTTACTGCTGCACTATCACAATAGCAAAGATATGGAATTAACCTAAGAGTCCATCAACTGATGAATGCACAAAGAAAATATTTTATTTATATATATATATACACACACACGCACATATATATAAATGGAATACTACTCAGCCACAAAAATAAGGAAATCATATTATTTGCAGCAATATGGATGAAACTGGATGGAGGTCATTATGTTAAATAGAATATGCCAGACACAGGAAGACAATGATCACATCTTCCGTCATATGTGGGAGCTAAAAACGGTGATTTCATGAAGATAGAGAATAGAATGATAGTTACCAGAGGGTGGGAAAGGGGTGTATGTGCATAGGGTTGTGGGGAAAAAGAGAGGTTGGTTAATGGGTACAAACATATAGTTAAATAGAATAAATAAGTTCTAATGATTAATAGTAGAGCGAGGTGACTATAGTTAATGAGAATGTGTTGTATCTTTCAAAATATCTGGAAGTGAGGAACTGAAATGTCCTCAACACAGATAAATGATAAATGCTTACGGTGATGGATATTCTAAATACTGTGACTTGATCATTATACATTCTGTGTGTGTAACAAAATGTCACATGTACCCCATAAATATGTATATTATGTACCTATAGAAAATAAAAATATATTACACATCCAAAAACAAAATTCTAAACTCTGGGAGAATGTCTTCAGATCTTGTCAATAGGAAAGATTCCTTAGTCAGGTAATGAAAAGCATACCAATAAGGTGGAAAAATGACAAATTGGATGTCATTAAAATTAAAAATTTCTGATTATCAAAAATACCACCAAGACTGCAAAATGTCAAGCCACAGGGATGGAGAAACTTTATGTAATACCTATATTTAACAAAGGGCTTGTTCCCAGAACACATATACATATGTATTCCTACTTACAGATCAACAACAACAACAACAACAACAACAACAATAAATGAGCAAATAGAAAAATGTCTGAACAACTCAAACAGGCAATTCATGAAAGAGCATTTCCATATTTCTGATAAACATATGATAAAGAATTTAATCTCATCATTCATAAGAGAAATGCAAATTCAAATCACAACGTGTTATCGCCACATAGTCACCAAAATGGCTAACAAGAAAAAAGATAGACAATACCAAGTTTGGTCAGAGTGTGGAGCAATTGAAACTTTCATACACTGCTGATAGGAATAATAGATGGTAGAAAGAATTTGGAAAAGTTAACAGTATTCACTAGAGCTAAGCATATCCCTATCCTCTGACCCAGTCATTATATTCCTAAGTATGTACCTAACAGAAGTGTGTACATATAGTCACAAAAGGACAAGTACGTGAATATTCAAATTAGTGCTATTTTTAAAATTTCAAAATTGGAAGCTACTAAAATGCCTTTTAGCAATCAAATGGATGCATAAATGGTGGTATATTCTCATAGAGAAATACTATACAGCAATGAGAATGAACAATCTATACATGCCAGAGATATCACAAACACAATTTTGAGGAAAAAAAATCCAGGTACCAAAGAGTTCATACTATATAATTCCCTTTATGTACAGTTCACAACATGAAGAACAAATGTATGTTGTTGGATGCCAGGAAAAAGGTAATGTTTAGGGGCTGGTAGTGACTGGGACTGCTTCTGAGGACCTGCTTCCCAGGTGGACTGCTTCTGAGATGCTGGTAATATATTATTTCTTCATCTGTGCATTGGTTGCATGTTTGTTTAGCTTATGAAGCTTTATTGAGATGTATACCTGTAGTTGGTGAGCTTTTATGAATTTATACTTCAATTTTAGTCAGTTAAAAGGTTACTTTAAAGGGAAGGAAGTCACCAGAATGCCAATATTCCTGCAACGTAATGAACAAGGAAAGAAAGATATGATGAAGTCAGCATAAGAGTCAGTGCCACAGCATGAAGTGCTTTGTAGGACAGTAAGGACTTCAGATTTTTCTCTAGCTACAATGGCAAGATATTCGATCATTTCAATCAGGGAGGACACAATCTTCTCTATATTTTATATGATTGCTGTGGTTGTTCTGATATGGGATTGCTGTGGCACAAGATAGGAATAAGGAGACAAGATAGAAATCAGGACACAAGATAGGAAACTTCTGCAGTGGTTCAGGTGAGGATGATGGTGGCTCTAATTAGGGTAAGAACATTGAAGATAATGAGAAGATGAGAAGTGATAATAAACTTAAGGCAGAACTTGGGATCTAGGAAGTAGTATGTGGGAGGTGAGGAAAGAGGAATAAGAGATGAATCCTAGGTCTTAAAAATTATTATTATGACTACTATCATTACTTTAAAAATTATTATCCTTATTTAGTTTGTGGCTTGAGTACCTTCACACACATGATGATGTTATATATTTAAAAATGAATAGAAACCATTTCACAAATGATAGGTGTGACATTTTTAAATTTAGAATGAGTGGATATTATAAACAACTTCATATTGAATTCTACAACTTAGATGAAAAGCACAAATTCCTTGAAAATAAAAAACTAACACATAAAGAAATGACAATTTGACAGCCCTGTGACGTCTTTTGATGTGTCAGCTTGGCTGCGTGACAGTCCCTAGTTACTCAATCAAATACTAATCTAGGTGTTGCTGTGAAGGTAGAGTAATTAAAGTCCATTATGAATTGACTTTAAGTAAGGGAGAAAATCCCAGTTTATATAGGCTGGTCTGATTCAATCAGTTGAAAGGCTTTAAAAGCCGAGCTGAAGCTTCCCTGAAGAAATTCTATGTGTGGATTACAGCTTTAGCCCATGACAGAGTTCCAGCAAACCCTCCTGATGTCCTGACCTCTGGATTTTAGACTTGCCTAGCTGCCTTTGCAATCATGTAAATTGAGTCCTTGTGGTAAACCTCTGAAGTACAGTTCTAACTGGTTCTGTTCCTCTCATTGTACCCTGACTGAGGCAATCTGTAATTATTACAGAATTAAAACCCATAGTTTAAAATCTTCCCATTTAGAGTGCCCCAGGTCCGAAAGGATTAACTGGTGAATTATATCACACACTTAAGAAATAAAAATTTCAATCATACATAATTTCTTTCATAAAACAGAGAAAGAGGGAATATTCACCAAGTCTTTTACAGGTTAATGTAGCCCTGATATTCAAATTTGACAAGGATGTTAAATGAAAAGAAAGTTACAGATCGGTATTCCTCAGGAGCATAGAAGCAAAAATCCTTAAGAAAATATCAGTAAATTGAGTCTAGCAATGTATTAAGAGGATTTGTCATAGAATGCAAGGTTTATTTAATATTATCAGTGTAATTCACCAAATTAACTGAATAAAGGAAAAAATTGTATTGTCTCAATAGATGTAGAGAAAGCATTTGACAAAACTCAACACTCATTGAGGATAAAACTCTCTGTGAACTAGGAATAGAAAGGAATTTTCTCTATGTGATGAAGGTCATCTATGAAAAACCTATGGCTAATATTATATTAATTGTGAAATATTTTTCCCCTAGTAGCAGAAACAAGGCAAGTATATCTCAATTTACTACTTCTATTCTAACATTTCCTGGAAGTTCCAGCCAGTGCAATAAGGTAAGAAAACTAAGTACAAGAATGGATTGGAAAGAAGCAGCACAAATGTCTTTACTCTCAAATGGCATAAATGCCCATGTAGAAATTCCTAAGAAACTTATAGAAATATATATTGGAACTAGTATGTAACTTTATCAAGGCCACAGAATACAAGGTCAATATATAGAAATCAATTATATTTCTATATACCATCACCACACAATTGGAAATAAAATTTAGAAATAACTTTATGACAGCATAAGAAGATAAAATGTTAGCAACATATTTAACAAAAATTTGTAAGATTGCTACACTGAAAATTAGAAAACAATCTTGAGAAAAACTAGACAGGACCCAAATAAATGAAGAGATATATGTTCACGTATTGGATAACACACTATTTTAAATGTATCAGTCCTCTTAAATTGATCTATTTATTCCTTGCAATCCTAAAATAAAATCCCAGTTGGCTTTTTTTTTTGAGAAACTAATGGACCAAATTTAAAATTTATATGGAAATTCAAAAAATCTAAAAAAGTTTAAACAATAGTGGAAAATAACAAAATTGTAGGTCTCATACCATCTGGTTTCAATACGTACAATCAAGGTTCATCAGTCAAGAATGTGTGGTTCTGGTGTATGAATACATATATAGATAAATGAAAAACATAAAGAACTCAGAAATAGACCCACATTTATGTCCGAGTGAAAATGTGTAAATGACCAAAACGCATGTGAAATCCTTAATCATGTTATCAGTCAGCGAAATGAAGTTAAAAAGCCCCATGAGATATTATTTCAGACCCACGAAAATGGCTAATATTAAAATTAATGACAAAGCAAGTGTGGCAAGGAGATGGAGCCCCTGGAACTCTCATACAGTGCTAGTATGAATGCAAGGTGGCACAATCAATGTAGAAAACAATTTGATGGTTTCTTATAAAGTTAAACATACAACTATGCTATGACCAAGAAGCTCCACCCCTAAATATTCATTTAAGAGAAATAACATGTTCACAAAAGACTTGTACATAAATATTCATAACAACTTTGTTCAAATAGCTCCAAATGGTAATAACCTAAATGTCCATCTGCAGGTAAATCAATAAATTATGGAAAATTCATACAATGAAATACTGCCTAACATTAAGAAAACTAAAGAAACTATTAAAAAAGCAGGAATTTAATGTGTATCAAGACGCTATGTTTAGAAAATAAGCCAAACACAGCAGAGTACGTTCTGTATGATTCTATTTATATAAATCATATTAAAACGTGCTTAACAACATTATTAGTCAGGGAAATGCAGAATAAGGAAAACTAACCTATGGCAAGGAATCTGAACAGTGCCTTTGGGAGGGGATTAACTAACTGCAAGGGGGCATTGGAAATATTCTAGATCCCCCTTGCACTCAGAGGTTCCAGGGGCTGTTATGATGGGATTATGGTTTCTATTCACCTCTCTCATTGTTCTCAGTTCCTTGTTGAGATAAAATTACACTACCAGAAATCCACATACTTGAATTATCTTACTCACATTAGCCTTAAGGAGATAATGCATTATTGCTGTGCTTTTTCACTTTTACTGACATGGACTGCAAGAATTGGCTATATGAAATCTAAGTCTGCTTTCACCTCGCCCCTTGGTGAATGCCTTCTCTGTGAGTCCCAGGAGTGCTAGAAAAAGTAGCCTTTGTCACACCCATACAGACATGGTGTGTTTTCTCCTCCAAGACTGTTCTTCCAGGTAAGGGAAAACTGTTGTTAGTACCTGTACAGTTGCCAAAGTGGAATTTTCTTTGAAAGTCAGAAGTTAGTTTTCAGGAATTGAAGTGAATCAAAATTGTTGGGGAAAGACTTTTTATGTGTTCCAGACCAGTTTTATCTGGGATAAAATTTTCCAAGTCAGTTTTCTTCATGCCACTGGGATCTTCTGAGGACAAGAGCACCTTGGACAGGTGGGGGTAGGAGGTAACTAAAACTGACAAGCAGACATGGACAATGGATAAATACATGTGTGAGTAACAAACACGAGTGCATAAAGGAAGTTCCAGCAAGAAGGAAATCCAAAGTCCATGTGTTCCAGCTGCTGAACTGAGGTCTAGAAATGTAAAATAACTTGTCTAGTGTTACATAGCCAATACTAGGACCAGTTAGCGGGTTGACAGTGCCCTATTCCTTCCTTGGAACTATCAGATCTCACCTCCCCTTGCTTGCATGGCCAAGGCTTCATTTCTAGGAGGAAAGAGAAATGAATCAGATTGTAAAAACCATTCAACAATTTTTTTGTTTTTTTTTGAGATGGAGTCTTGCTCTGTCGCCCAGGCTGGAGTGCAGTGGCGTGATCTCAGCTCACTGCAGCCTCTGCCTCCCGGGTTCCAGCAATTCTCCAGCCTCAGCCTCCTGGGTAGCTGGGATTACAGGCATGCAACACCACATCCAGCTAATTTTTGTATTTTTAATAGAGACGGGGTTTCACCACCCTCAGGTGACCCATCCGCCTTGGCCTCCCAAAGTGTTGGGATTACAGGCGTGAGCCACCACACCTGGCCAAGAAATATTTATTGAGGCCTCATATGTCTTAGGAACTGTGAGGTGCTGGGCCTATAGCAGTGGTGAATAACACATGGAATTTAAATTCAGCAAGGATAGCAGACATTAAACAAAACAAATGGTTACCTTGATAATTACTTAAGTATAATGGTTACATGTGTCATAAAGGAGTTGTTCAGATTTATAAAAAACATAAAACAGAGGGAACTAACCTCATCTGAAAGAATCTATGAGAGTTAGCCTGAACCTTGTATGGAACATGTAAGTCCATCAGGCAGAGTTCCTGGCTGAGACAGCAGCATGTGTGAAGGCTGGGAGGGAAGAAGGAACTTGGCACATATCAGTAGTAGAGAGACCAGGGCCTGTTAAGCCAAGCCCAGGGAGAGGAGTGTTGCGTGGACTGGACTTATGGGAACAGCCAAACAATTAGAACTTTACTGGTCAATGTTAAAGAGTTCAACTATTTTTTCTAAGTGTAACAGGAAGCCATTGAAGGAAGGACAGCGGGCAGGATAACACAATTGCCTTTGTTATTTTTTAAAGATCATTTTGGCAGTGTGGTGTTTAGCTTATAGAGGATTGGGAGTTGAAGACCAGTTAAGAGGTTCTTACGGTTAGTCTGAGTGAGAGATGATGGTACCTGAATGAAGGTAGCAACAGTGAAATGGAGAAAAGTAAATGGAAGATATAGAGGAGATATCAGGTGGAATTGTTAAGCTCACAATATCAGCTCTGATCATTCTAACAATTCCCCAGGTCTGGGACCCATAATAACATCTTAACAGTCAACATTATAGCACAATTAAGAAATATAGTTATGTCTGCCTTATTCTAGGGTACAGCCTGCTGCCTGAGGTGTTAAGTATTTCTTTTTTTTTTTTTTTTTTTTAAGCCCAGCATCCATCCAGGTCATTTTCAGCTAGCACAACTGTATGCCCTGACAGATGCTTCAAATATGTAGCTGACACTGCAGGTGTTGTCTCAACTTGCCTGGATCTAAAACCAGTGACAAATGAGCTTGTAGCAAATATGTGTAATCTTTTCCCTTGCTTTCCAGTACTCTTCGCACATTGTCACTGTGTAAGGACTATTTTACAGACTTGTATTCCTTCTCCCCAAGGTAGAACCCAGAAAGTAAATCTCACAGTCTGTTTTGCAGTCAGGGTGCGCCCTGTGATGGAGGCCCTACCAGTCAGAGCTAAGCTCTGGAAAGGAACAATTGGAAGAGGGTCTCCTTGCAGAAGACATTTTGCTGGCAGGGGTGGTGGCTCCCTTTTGCTGCTAGCCGAAGATGCAAGGACGTGTTCCTGGCATGATGCAGCAATGGTGGAGCAGTCGCTGTGGCAGTAGAGCTTCCTCACCAGGCTAGTTTTGTGGTGTGGTTTTTGGATATTTCTCCTATATGCTTAGCCTCAAGCCTCGTTCTGAGGCTTTTCCGAGAGTTCTATAATCTACCCAATAATATTTTGGTAAACCCCTTTTCTGTTAAACAGCCAGAGTGAGCTTTTGTTGTTTGTAATTAATATCCTGAGATGATACAAAACTAAATGCTATTAATTACACAGTATTAGCCTGCTCTTTAAATTCTACTGAAGCAACATCATGATATTGTAGTGCTTGGAAGAGTGACCAAATAGGAAGAAATAGGTCTAATCAAAACTTTTGTTCATACTTGGCTTACATATGGGTTATGCCAAACATTTATCAACATATAAGAGAAATGTATGTCCCTATAACATTCCAAATAAACTCTTTCATAGGCCTTCTCATAGATGAATTTTTGAGACCATCTGCTAAAAATTAAACTATAACAAAGTAAAAAATGTGAATGCCTCTGAATTACTGGTGAAACTTTCCTGCCCCATCGTCTTTGGTGTGTAAGAATCTGTAAAATTTCCCAAGAAGTCCATGAGCAGGTGGAAGAGTGGCCTAGGTGGGGAACCAAGGCATAAACAATTCCTGAAGCCAATGAGAGACTTGAGTCTTGCCACCTCCAACCCCATGGAAGGAGCTCCCTGGAGCATCACTGACTCAGGACTTCTAGCCTCTGCTATGACACCTCCAGTGACAAGGAGGGAACTGCTCTGTGGTTCAGAGCAGAATTCTCCGAAAGTAACAGAAGTCACTGGGAAGCACATTTCAGTCCAACCAAGGAAATAGTTTCTAAGTAATTTCATTAATAATAAATCTGGTTGCCTCCCTTGTATAGAGCACTCTATTGTGGACAGACTTCAAGCAGAGGCTGAAAGACCATCAGGAGATATTTTAGAGCAGATTTCCGCTCAATATGTGCTTCTGATACCGTGATCCCTTTTCTTATCTGAGATTTTTTTTCTGTTTGACTTCCCTTTAGAGCCTCCATCATTTCCCTCTATTTATTTCCCTCTCTCTGTAGGACAACCTCCATATTTATTTCTCTCTATTTATTTCCCTCTCTCTGTAGGACAACCTCCATATT
>NW_012109031.1:46469-53329 GCF_000951045.1 Mandrillus leucophaeus | reverse complement strand
ATGGTCTCGATCTCCTGACCTCGTGATCCGCCCATCTCGGCCTCCCAAAGTGCTGGGATTACAGGCTTGAGCCACCACGCCCGGCCCATGGAACCATTTATGCTCAGGTTCTAATATTTTATAAGTCATGGGGTAGCAAATATTAGGCTAATGTATTAAGATAATTGCCCTATTGTTAGCAAGTATTACATGATTAAATAGAATGTAATTTTGGTGAATCTTCTTAAAAACATTACTATATTATTGTCGAAGGCACACATGACTTTTGGTCCAAATGACAATGAAACAGGTAAGATTCAAAAACCTTTATTATCATTTAAAATTATTTACTTGTAAGTTTATGTATTTTGGCTTATATCTTCCATAAGAAGATAAGGTCAGAGAGCACAAATATTTTTTGAGTTATTCTCCATTGTACATCCAGCATCTAGCAGAGTAATAGTTAAGTTCCACCTTCCTAATCTCTAATCATTAAGCAGATGTCAAACAAATTTGTATGGTACCAATACAGTAAACATATCAAAATAACTTACCGTAATTGCCAAATTTACCCTACCTAGTTTCGAGATTTCTTTTTCTTTTCTTTTTTTTCTTTTTTTTAGACAGAGTTTTGATCTTATTGCCCAGGACTGGAGTGCAATGGCATGATCTTGGCTCACCACAGCCTCCACCTCCCAAGTTCAAATGATTCTCCTGCCTCAGCCTCCCAAGTCGCTGGGATTACAGGCATGCACCACCATGCCAGGCTAATTTTATATTTTTAGTAGAGACAGGATTTCTCCATGTTGGTCAGGCTGGTTGCGAACTCCTGACCTCAGGTGATCTGCCTGCCTCGGCCTCCCAAAGTGCTGGGATTACAGGTGTGAGCCACTGCGCCTGGCCAGAGATTTTTTTTTCTTTCCAAAACAAAGCGTCTCTTGTTTATCTCTTCACATCATTAACTGCAGTATGGCATGCCAAGGTTATTAGGATCCAAATATCTCATATATATTTTGAGACCTCTGTGATGGTGGTGGTGGAATCAAAGTAGATTGCATCAAGGTCCTTTTTGGTTATTTATGCCATGGTTCTGGATCTCAGCCCCTCTTCTCCATTCCAACTTATGTTCCCTTTATAGACCTTTGTCAATTTTCAAGTGGATTTTTTCTCCTAAACACTTTTCTGAAGTGATCAAGTGGGTTTTTACAGTTCTTTAACTGCCCTCACATTCTGTGATACTCAACTTTTTAAAGTGCTGAGCACATCAAGAGATTTTCTATCTGTGTGGATGGTATCAGTTGTCCCAAGAGAGTTTTGAGTAGGACTGTTCTTTTCTTAGATTCAAAATCCATCATTGGACTTCCAGATGTTGATAATGTGGGCTAATATGGGAATGAGTGATGAATGAAATGACACATCTATTCTTGGAGATCTTCATCCCCATGGTCTGGAAACTGAAATGTGTTGCTTCTACCTGGTTGGGTGGTCCTCTGCTGTCCACAGGCCCAATTCTGCTTATTTGAGGGTGCAGCATCAGAGCTTAGGTATCAAGGAAGAGAAAAGAAGGGGTAGTAATATTTTTATTGTTGCAGATATTAGGAACACTTCCTTGGGACCAAGAGAACAACAACAACAACAACAACAACAATAACAACAACATCAAAAAAGCTTGTAGAAACCAGATTTTCATATGGGGTTCTTTCTCAAACAACAAAAGCCCAAGTGACTAAGTGAAATACCCATGTGGGAGAGGCTCATAAACACTCAGATCTTCATCCTCAATGATTAACAACTTTCCATTCCCCTCTACTATAACCAGAACTACAACTACAAGTGCAGGAGTATTCCTGGTACAAGGCAGGGCAGAAAGCCAGTTCTCCCTGAGGCTGCCCATGGAAAATCTCTGCCCAGACACAGATTAGCAATGATTCTCTGGACCTGCCCTATCAACCCACCCAGTATGTAGGTACACGCAAGGAGACCAGGCAGAGAAGGAGCTAGGAACTGTGTCATGTGAGGCACTGGGGATGCTTTATGGGAAAGAGAAGGCTTGGGTGAGTAAGAGCATTAGATGCACCATCCAAACAGCTGAGCCTTGAATAGAAAGCAGAATTGGTGCCTGTGGAATTTACAGTCAGAGGTTCAGCCTGATTTCAACACAGTACAAGAAAGACATTTCTAAGTTGACCCCAAGGCTGTCACTGCTATTGGTGGGACCATGAAGCCTGTGCCTCATAGTCACAGAGGCTCTCAAAATGCTATTTTAGTTTTTAATCTTCAAAGAATATTTTATACACAATCACAGACACACCAGCAGGACTGAAAGAAGGCGTTGCTTATCACCTGTAGAACTCTGATTTCCCTCCAAAGTCACTCTTCCAGGTCTCTATTATATATTGTCTTGTCTTAAACTTTTTGTTATTTCTGCCACTTCCCCACCAGAATACATGTTGTGTTCTCAAGCCATTTTATATATGTTCTCTTAACCTCTGGGCCAAAGGAGCTCTGGGAGAGGAGATAACATAACACTAGATTTGTATCCCAGCCTCATCCTTTCGCAGTTTTGCGTTAGAACAATGGTCCCTGAGTCTCTATTTGATGCCTCTGAGGAGCCAGACTTACATTATAAATTAGGAAAATGAAGTCAGAAAGGGCAGAAAAAGGATTCAAGCTCTGGAAACTGGGGAGTTCTGTGTCATAATCTAGCTGTGGGAAAGTTGTTGTGAAGTCAGTTATCTACTCTGGGTTGGTTCAGTTTTATGCTCTGTAGTAGGCTTCCTCTGTTCTTGAACCAATGAGTGCTCTTTGATTTTTTAAAACTTAGAATAACCTATTTATTGTATTAGTTCAATATATATCAACATTTAGAATCACCTATATTTTGATCAATCAGTTGATCCATCCATCCATCCATCCATCCATCCATCCATCCATCCATCCATCCATCCATGTTTTCTTTCTAAATCCTACCTTGAAAGCTGCCTGGGTGCAAATATTCTGGATCGGATTTTCAGACTCAGTGGGACTCGATCTCCTGCCGGGTAGAACCATCTCATTCATCATCCTCTTCTAGTTGCTCCTTTTCTCAGAGGACCTAGGTTACTTTTATCTTGGATCAACTTGATGGATGGAAACAAAAAGAATTTCCCAAAAGTTTGCACCAGGGAGAGGTGAGAAGTGTGTAGGGATAGGTGAGAAGTGTGAAGTTATCCTGTTATCCTGCCACTTTCCATCTCTAGCCTGAGGGAAGTTTATAGGTTCCTTAAACATACAGCCGGTACTTCATGTCTGTGGGTTCCACATTTGTGGATTCAACCAACTGTGGGTCAAATGTATTCAGAAAAAAATTCCACAAAGTTGCAAAAAGCAAAACTTGAGTTTGCAGTATGCAGAGTTCTACGTTGAACCCACCCCACACAATGAAGTGGTGTTTAGGAATTGTGTTAGGTATTATAAGTAATATAAAGATAATTTAAATTATACCGGAGGATGTATATAGGTTATATACAAACACTATCTTATTTTATATAAGGGACTTGAGCATCTGTGGATTTTGGTATCTATGGGAGGGTCCTGGAACCATTCTCCCATGGATACTGAGGGATGAACGTATTTGGTACTCAAATTATTTAAAATAACAGAGCCACTTACTTCCTTCTCCCCTCCCCTCTTCAGACTACTCTTTCGAGCTTCTGCCCACCCATCAGCACTAGATTAGAGATTCTGGACTATATGACTTTCCTCAGGGATAGTTGCTGGTGGACAAAACTTCTAGGTATACCCACTTTTGGCCTTTCTTATACCTCTGATCCTTGCCTCATGGTCCTGCCATTCATTGCTAAGCAAGTCCATCAGTCAGTTAGAGACCTGTGCTTCTCCATGCCCAGGGGCACTTAAATAATATCCATCGTTGTTCTTTGGGTTGTGAATGATTTCGTCCATTAAGTTTTGTTTACTAAATAACATTTTCTGTTATTTAAAAATAATATAAAACCTGTTACTTGAAAAACACAGTTGAGAACTAAAATATTTCATAACTCAGTGTAAGATAAATTATATAAAAGATTGAACTAACTCTGTTAATGAGATTAGAAAGTTCTCTAATTGTATTCCTATGTTGATATTACTATATATTAGCATGAAATGGTATTGATACCATTTGGTGAGGATTGAGAAATGTGAGGTTATTTTAGATGACTCAAAATCTTAGACTTTGGAAGACAGAATAGGTGATGTTGATATAGAGTTTTGGTCTTCCAGAAGAGCAGCAAGGTTATGAAGAATGGGATGGGTTTTGTTTTGGATACACTGTGATCAAGAACTGTGATAATCTAGGTTGAAATGTTAACTGACTGTTTAGGAATATCATTCCTATGGTCTCCCAACAGGGCTGAGACACAGATGCAGTGCACAGAAGGTATATGGATGGGGTGAAGATTTGGGAAAGGAAGAGAACAGTCAGAGGGACAAGGTGAGTAGGAAAGACTGAGCTGAGGACAGAAATGCCAAAGTTCGGAGGATTTGAGGGCTGCATTTTAGGCTCCAAAAAGAAGATGACACACCTCTCTTGCTTTGAAACTTGCTTTGGAATTGGTATACACTGCTCTGCAGCTAACATTTTGAAGACCTCTTACTCTCTTCTTTTGTGTCCCCAAATATAGGAGCCACAAATATAAATAGTCAAGTCTCTATCACCTATAATTCCAATTGCTATAGGGAGGTGTGTGATGTTTGGCAGGGCTAATGTAGTGGAAAGATGAGATGTTTAGAAAATCATGTGCTTTTGGCATAGATGGCCTTCTTTTTGGAATGTTTAAACAACCATACTTTATTTTATGAAACACAACCTCACCCATGAGATACTTTGTTAGCTGATCCCTCAGCTCCATTTTTTTCAATCACATGTGCACACAAAGTCACACTCAATCCATGCACAGTTCTAAAAAGAATGCTTCCTTTCCAGTACCACATTTTCCATGTTATGATCATCTGGAAGCAAGTCTTCTCTGTCACAATACATTGTATATTCTTCAAGATTAGGGCCATGAACAGCTCTTATCTTCATCTTGTGCATTTTTAATGGTGTCTGCTATGTAGCAAAACTATTGACTGAATGGATGGTTAAAAACTGGTTTTGCTTCTACCATTAGTATCACTGGATCTGCTAATCATGAGAGAAGATTCTTTATTGTCATTTTAGGCATTAGAACTAATGTTTATTTACTTGTTTGATAATATCTGTTTAACCCCAATTATGTAGCATGCTCTGTCATAGGCACTGGGGACCTGAGATTGACTAAGGCACTATCCCTGCCCTAAGGGGCTCATACTTTCTTGTATAAAATATAAAAACACATAGAAAATTAAAATATTATGTTGGCAAGTACAATGACAAAGATGCACAGATTGGCTGTGGTTGGGAGAGGATTCCTGGAAGATATAATATCTGATCTGAGCTGGAAGTCTGAGGTGGTCAGGCCATGGAGTTTGAGGTTCCCAGTCCATGATGTGTCCTGCTTTAGGACCCTGTGGTCCCTCACTTTCTCTCTGGTCACCAAGCAATTCTAAGTCCAGGGTCTTGGGCCCACACCATTTCAGTGGGCTAATTTAACTGTGATTCTGTCTGTTTCCCCAGCCCTGATACACTAACTTGCTGTTTAATGGTGGGACCCATAGCAGTAATGGAGCCTCAAGAATGTCCTGGCTCAGGCATAGCAGAAGGGCAGAGTGTTTGGGTTACTCTAGGTAGCTCCCTGTTCCATTCAACAGAGGACATGCATTCCTGAAAATAATTGGTATTCACCATGGAATACTATGTAGCCACAAAACAGAATGAGATCATGTGCTTTGCAGGAACATGGATGGAGCTATGGGCCATTATCCTTAGCATAGTAATTCAGGAACAGAAAATCAAATACCACACGTTCTCATTTATAAGTGAGAGCTAAATGATGAGAACACAGGGACACTCAGAGGGGAACAACACACAGTTGGGCCTATCAGAGGAAGAAGGTGGGGAGGAGAGAGAGGATCAGGAAAAATAACTAATGGGTACTAGGCTTAATATCTGGGTGATGAAATAAACTGTACAACAAACCCCCATGACACAAGTTTACCCATATAACAAACCTACACATGTACCCCTGAACTTAAAATAAAAGTTAAATAACAACAACAATAACAACAACAACAACAAACCCCCTATTGGTATCATGGAGATGGTTGAAATGCAGTTTTCTGTCTTCTAATTTTACGAAGGAGATTTTACACATTGTCAATTTAGAAAGGTCAATTACCATTATTTGAAACCCATTTTCTTTTTTATGAGAAGATTCTCAAAATCTGCATATGACCTGAGGATATATTTCTAATTCTAGAGTAGTCTTTGTAATTTTTGTCCATCTGATTTCTAAGATTATTCACAGTTTATATATGATCATTCTCATTTCTTTGCTCCAGAGTTCCAACAGTCCAGCTAATGGCAGGCTGGGACTCTTAGGTGAGTCTAGGGTAATGATTTAATGCAAGTTATAGATGAAACTTACATGAAAATCACAGGCAATGAAATAAAAAAATAGAAAAGTGGGGCTGTGTCAAACTAAAAACCTCTTGACAGAAAATGAAAGAATCAACAGAGTTAAAAGTCATCATACAGATTGAGAGAAAATATTTGCAAACCATACATCTGATAAGGGGTTGATATCCAAAATATACAAGGAACTCAAACAACTCAAAGGCAAGAAAACAAATAACCTTATTAAAAAGTGGGCAAAGTACCTGCATAGACATTTCTCCAGTGAAGAAATACAAATGACCAACATGTATATGAAAAAATGCTCAGTATCACTAATCACCAGGGAAATGAAGAGCAAAAACCACAA